>NC_056725.1:1281897071-1282107071 GCF_019279795.1 Protopterus annectens
CATATCACTGAACTTGGCAATTCTGCATTCTCTGATAATGTTATAGAGTCTATGTTCTATGTTGGTCATTAGGACCAAACACAGTTTACTAGTAAAATTATGAAACTATGAAGCTGATCTGAATATTACATTGTGACATCAATGGTATGCAAATGGCTTATCTTAATTATAGTTCTTAACCTCACAGAGCTTTTACAATTACAAATTCACAGCATACCTACTGCAAATGTCATTAAATATTCTTTACGACAAATGTGTGTTTTTTTTACATTTCTCATGAATCAGGTATATAATGTATAAAATAAAAAATATATAAATATATTGTATTATTACAGCATAAGAACTAAAGCTACTATTTATTTTTTTCTAAAATGACTTTTTCAAGCATGTTGGATGCGCAGACAGAAAATACTGCCAGGAATTGTGAACCTGCATTCAGAAATTCAAGATGCACCTGTCCCATCTGTGCTTAAATGTACAATACAAATACACTTTATAACAGGTTGTCTAGATTTGTTATCAAGCAAGTTAACTAGAAAATTTCTAACAAGTTCAGAGATAATAACCATATATTGATGGTTGCTGCCAATAGGCATACCTGGCCATAGAACATGTCAAACTATAAAGTTTCATTATATTCAGCTTCTGTAAGGCATAGGTGTTTAATTTCATTTCAAGGCTGAACATTTACTATAGGCCAAAACATGTTTATATTGAGCTGGCATTATATCAGAAGTAAACATCATATTTTCCAGAATAGTAACATTTTCATATCTGGGAAAGGAATAGAGATAAGACAAGAACAAGCAGCGATTAGTATAATTAGGAGCACAGGCTGTAACACCTTAACATGGCTAACCTTAATTTTAGGTTAGGTAATGCCTGTGGGTACAGCTGTCTTTGGAAGAATTGTTCCTATCAGGAGAGTTACACTTCATTATTAGAGGAGGTACATATTTGTGGGTGTTTGTTTTTAATTAATAGGTTATGGGGTGTTCTGGGACTATGCTTTTTGAGGGTTGTCATTAAAACAAAAAGTATTGTAAAATATGACATAGGTTCAGATGGAGATGACAAGAAACAACTATAAAATATAAATCTGCCAAACATTAGAAAGCTGGAAATAGACATTTAAAAAAGCTGTCATATGTAATAGGTTGAAATAATAACTTATTATCATAATGGCTACACTATCCATATTATTTTGGAATGTGAATGACTTTACAGGTGCAGACTAAAAGGTAAGAGCACTGAATTATACTAAGAAATGCAGAGTGCAAATAGCAATGCTACAAGAAACAAACGTGGAAAGAAATGAGCATGTGAATTTGATAAAGAAAGGATTTCAGGATGGATATTCAGCAGAATATCAGGGACAAAGGAAAAGGGGACTACTTACAGTAATTGCTATAGGAGCTGCAATAGTGATAGAAGAGGGAAAAAATATAATAATGATATATATGTGGTAGTAAGAGGCTACTGGCAAAGGAGGCAGATTATGCTGGAATATATTTATATTCCACCTAAAACTGCTATTATGGATCTTAAGACAATTTGGGGATAAATAATTAACTTTCAGCAGGGAATATTACTTAAAGGTGGGGACTAGAACTTGATTTGCAACAGTGAGGATGTGTCTGGCGGATGTAGAAGGAAAGAGATAATAAAAGAGGGTAGATTTATGAAGAAATTTATAAAAATATTTGGCATGGAAGACATTCATTATTTCCCAAGGCAGAATAACTGGGCCAAACTAGGCAGAAATTATATTTCACAGGAATGTATGCATTTAATTGAAAGCTTTACCGCACATCCAATAACTATTTCAGATCATGCAGCAATAACAACTAAGACAAAATGCAGAGTAATGAATTAAAATGAGACACTGATGCTTCCCCATCCATCTATTAAAAAGACAGGAATTTAAGGAATGGGTAGTGGAAATTATTTGAGAATTTTTAGGGAAGATGGACATTTCTTCAGAAGTTATAGCTTGTGAGTGGAATAAAAAGAAAATGGATTTTAAAATAAGGTAGAAATAAAAAAAAGGAGATATGGTTAAGAAATAACAGGAATTATTTTTGGGGATGACAAAAGTTAAGTTATTGCAGAATAAGGGAAATCTCACAGAAGAAGAATAGCCCCAACTGTAAAATGCTAAAGAGAAAGTAGGGGAGTATCTGCATAATATGCATGAGTTTAGAAAGATTGCTGTTAAGCAACTGCTTTTTGACAATAACTCCAAAGTACAAAAATGTTTAGCACACTTACTTAAACAACAGAAAGTAGAAAGGGTTACTCCCAAACATAGGGAGCTTATAACAAGAAAAATAACCAGAGATCCTTTAGAAGGATTACAGATATTTCAGAAATTGTATGAAAATTTGCATAAAGCAGAGAAATGTGGAAATCAAGAAAAGGTACAACTGGGAATATTTATGGAAGACTTAAGTATGCCAAGGTTAGTGGTAGATAAGGCTCAAGAGTTAACAGTTAAGTTAGGAGGAGGTGAAATAAAAACAGTGACGTACAATCAGTCAATAGGAAAGTCTCCAGGAATAAATGGTATTCCTGTGGAAGTTTGGAAACTAGGAAAAGTCATAAAGAGCTGAAAAGTCTTATTTAACAATATTATAAAAGGAGAGAAGGCACCAACATCCTGGAGGAAAGCTGTGGTGGCTGTAATACCTAAAACTGTAAAGACCCATGAGCCCCAGCTTCATATAGGCCCATTTCAATTTTAAACCATTATTATAAAGTGTTTATGTCTATAATATCTATAAGAATGGCACATGTGGTGTCAAGATTGACAGAGGGGAGGCAAACATTTGGCAACATTAATAGAAAAATGCTGATCCAGAGGAAAGCAGAATGTAAGAAAATTACCGCTGTTGTTGGTGGGTCTTGGTACAGAAAAAGAACTCAACTGAGTAAGCTGGGATTTTATGAGTAGTGCAATGGAAGTATTTGCATTCCCTAATAAATAATAAGATGAACTAGGAGGATATATGAGGGATCACAGGCAAAATATTAAAGTGGGAGGGTTCCTTCCTGAGAAGCTGTTTCTGAACAGAGGAATCAGGCAGAGTGTCCTCTTTTCCCTTTGTAATTTGTTATTTATATTTAGAGCCAGTGGTAAAGAAAACAGGAGACTCAGAAATTCAAAGACATAATTGGTATAGTAATCAAGAAATATTGACTTTATTTTCAGACAGTATTATTTTGTACCTGATAAAAATAGAAAAGGACATCTCAGTTTTGTGGGACATTATGAGACAGATTCAGGTTTAGTTTTCTATACAGGTCAGGCATATTTTTATCAAACTGAGGAGAAGTTGTGGACAATAATTAATAAAGAGTTTAAAGAATTTATCTGGGAGGAGAAGATGGCAAGGGTCAGTAAGATACTGTACGTTGATCCTTCAAACAGGGCAATGTGGTTTAGGACTGCCTGATTTGAAGATATGTTTTAAAGCCACACAGTTAAGGCTCATATACATAACACAAGTAGAAAGCTATAATTCAAAGTGGAAAGGGATGATGCTGAAATGGGAGGAAATTCTAGAAATAAGGAGAGAGTGAGATTTTGGCTGCAGATTCTTAAGGAAAATAACAAGAGCCATACACAATATTATATTCATAAAATAGAGAGTATTCTATGAATTAAGCCAAGATGAAAATGAGAAAGGAGATTTTGCCGATAGGGGTGTCTGCAATTAGAGGTACAGAGAATAGGCAAGAGGGGGCTGGAATTTACTGGGGAAAACTGGCAAAGGAACCAAGATACTGGGAGCAAATAACTAGAGAGGGAAAGGTAATAGAATGGGAAGAGGCCAAAAAGACATTTAGACTGCATGCTAGAGACTGACTTCTCTATCAGTGACTTATGTCAGAGTATAGGTAAAGAGAAAGTGACAGGGGAATCCTAAGTAAAAGACCTGCTCTGGTATAGTTTTTAGTTGAATCTACAACAGAGGCTGTTTTTTAAAAAAGGGTTAATCAGTAGGGCATATAAAATATTGCATAACTATAGGAATCAATCAGAGGAGGTTAAAAAAGAGTAAGAATAGAGATTAGATAATCAACTCACAAGGAAACGATAGAACTACACATGTATGGCTCCCAAGTATGCAACAACGTCTAGAAGAGTTAGGACTTTTGCTTGGAAGTGTTTGCATAGGCATTTTTATACCTAAAGTACACTCCATAGAATTTTTCCTTGAGTAGATGACAAATGCTGGAGGTGTGATGGGGAAGAAAGAGGTAACTGGGAACTTGGGAGTATAATTAGGTGGCAGACTTCAGAAATTCCCTGCAAAATACTCTTTCAGAAATACTGGGTGTAATTAAGGAAATTATTTATTTAATCATTTATTTATTTTGAGCTTAAATGCAGGATCTGAATTATCTAGACATAGTAAACTAAGTTTAATTCTGCTGGCTGCCAAAAAAAGCAATTACTAGAAAATGGAAATCAAAGTCTAAACCAACTGTATTTTAAGTATTAAATATTGTAACAGTGATGAAATAACTGGAAGTGGGATCTTTAAAAAGGGTAAGAGCAAATTACATAGAAAAATATTGGAACAATACATGCAGAATAATGTTTTGGAGGAGTGAGATTTAAGGGAAGGCCACAATTGAGCAATTTATGTAATGTTGGATTGATGATAGTTATACAAAAAATGTGATATATCATTTTTATAACTAGGAATATTATGTTTTTTCTTTTATATAAATGTGTGTTTGCCTAAGTCTTAAGTGCTAATTCAATAAAGGTGTTAAAAACATGAAAACAGAAGAGACATCATTCCTTGGTGTTTCATTCCTTTTCTGTAACTGTATTAGAAATAGCATATCATTGTAGTCAAATGCCAGAAATGCAAGTACTAACTGGGCTGATGATTTTCTTGCACCTCTCAAAAATGTCATGTTCTGTATTTAAGATGGTAATGTATCACACTGCTTAACCTGTTTGACAGCTTATTGCAGAGATGGTCAGCTACTGTGTAAAGAATCTTTCACCCTAACTTGTTCTTTGTAATTGTTGGTGTAGATTTATGTCCCTGGTTCCGGTGTTTTCTGAGCTATTAAACTTGTAGAGGTATAGCAGATTAAGGATAGCAAGGTCTCTACTGGCAAAGTATGCACAGATCCCCCTGCAAGAATCTATGAGATACTAATTAAAGAAACACAGCTTTTGAACTCTCTTGGTAGCTCAGGGTTTTTTAAGCCTTGAAATTTCCTTAGTTAGAAAATGAAATATGCTTAGTTGGGAACCTCTGCTTTTTTATATGTCAAGTAAGTACATCTCAAAGGGAGTATTGTACTCTACAATTCTACTAATCAGTGTTGAATATAAGGAACTGATGCATTCTTTAGAGCTGGATGATATACCCTTGGCTATTACTTGTGCTAAGTAGAAAGATTTTCTGACTGCAACTGCTATATGATGATTGAAAAAGAGGGAAATATCAACCCAGGTGCCCAGGTTCCTGACTATAGTTTTGTGGAGATTTGTCTATACTATATGTTGAGGGTAGGTGGTGTTCATATTTAAGCTACTAAAGACAGCAGTATCCGACTAAGACCCTACCTTTTTACTGTTGGACTGGTTTACTATTGTCTTGTATAGCCACTGATATTCTGCTATTTTCACGTGATCCTTTATGGTATTCCCTCTAAAACTAGCAAACATGTTCTTTTTCAAATATTTATGTGAGTTATGTAAAATATTGTGTTAAAATATAGGCAGACCAGATCACAACTTTTTTTTGCTACATAGGTTATTCTTTAATTCACCCATATGCTGCATTACATTTAAAAGACTGAAGACTAGAATCTCTAGTCAAGCTAAAAAAATTAAAATTGTTAATCAAAGAGCAATTTAGTTGAATGACCGTGTACTGCACTTGTTTTTAAAATACAGTGCATGCAAAAGTCAATATGGGAGTGTTACAATGCTTGAAGTTAATTTTTCTTTTCTAATAATATACATGGCCATCTCCCCTGTAGTACAATTATACTAAGAAAAACAGCGATGACTTTCTGGACATTTTACTGTCAGTTGTGGCATGCTGCATTAAGTAAGAAGACTACATTGCTGCAGGAATATAGCACTTTTCTATAAGTATATTTGCAATGGATTTAAATATCTTACTAAACAAGAAGTAATAGTAACTGTTTCTCTTTTGCAGGTACCTTTAAAACAAGCTGAGGCAGATATAGTCAGCCTGTGTTTGGCAAACCAAGACCTAATGTCTGACTTGAAAATGGAGTTTGGTGACATTGACAAGTTTTCTGCTTCAGAAGAAGAAGCAAAACCATTGCATATTCCCACTGTATTACATAACTGTCATGGCTGCAGTGTGCCACACATTGAAAACACACAGTTAAAGACTGAGTTAATTCATACTAACAGTGATATTATAGGACATTCCCATGAAGAAGTTTCACAGATCCCCTTTTTACATATCAGAGAGTGCAATGACATTTTACAGACTGCTGTGGTGGAACCCTTGGGTCAAATAATTCAGGACAACTCTCCAGTAGTGTTTGCATCCCATAGTGAAGGACCAAATCATCCATTATCTGAGGGAACACAAGGCACAAGTGTAAGTCATGAAGAAACATGTAGCAGAAAGTCAGTCAGTGAAGAGTCTTTACCTAAAACAACAGATTTTAAAGTAAAAAGTGTGGACTATATGGAACCTGCAGTATTTGCTGGGCGAGGTGAAATCTTGGCAAGTAAAACAACATGTGATTTATACCACAATAAAGAAAATGCACCATTTGATTCAGAAACCTCTGCAGCTAGTGTTCCTCCTGCAAGAACTATTAACATCACTGATTTAGATGCATTCATCAAAGATATATTTACATCAGAAGAATCATCAGTAACAAACATTAAATGCAGTTATAGTTCTAAAAAAGACGGTGACAAATGCAAAACTTCTGAAAATGAACTCATTTTAAATAAAACTGAAGACAAAAACATAAGCCCTTTCTCACGCCAAGGTACTGACACAAGAAAAGAAATATCTGCATACCAACTGGAAGATGAAGTCACAGATACTCAGAATTTAAGTCAATATTTTACTGAAATGTCTTCTGAAAGGAGCAGTGAAGTATCAGTAGCTTTAAACCTCCATAAAGATATAGATTTAAGTAAAAAACAGCCCACAATTCCAGAAGATGAACTGCATCTTACAGAGAGTATTTCAGCACCAGAACCACGAAACCACAATTTACCAAGTGGTATTGTGACATTTGCTTCATCTAGTGATGCTGATAAGAAGGAACCTTTTCTACAGGCTGTAATGGAAAATGAAGGTGATTCTACACAGAGTTATAAGAAGAAAAACGCATCATCAGACATTTGTCTGCAAAGTGCTCATACATGTTCTAGTCTGCCCCCTGTAAAACTCCATCATTCTGAGCTCCTTACGTCTTCCATCTCACTTCCTGTAGAAGAATGTGGTTGTTCCTTTATGTCCACTGAGCCACTAGAGGATAATGTGTCAGACTCAGCAACAGCCAAAATAATTAACACAAAGCTTTCAAAGACTCCTGTTGAAGATTTACAAAATATTCAAAGGGAAAATGAAGTTCAGTGTCACGAGCGAGGGGTGGAGTCTGTAAACTGCCACTTGCTCCCTGCTCCTATGTCTGGTAGACTGAACGTGATAGTGGAAGGCCTGTTGTATGACGTGGCCAAGGAAAACAGTGACACTAAGAAAGACTATGGAGAAGTTAACACAGAAGATATGTCACCTTCAGAAAAATGTAGAATAAGTACTGACCTGTGCCAGACTTCTCTGCCTTCAGAAGGTCAGTTGCTTGACACTTTGGCAGATGTCGGAACTTTTTTCCTTGCGGATAACAATGACATTGTTCCAAAATCAAATATGGCATCCCCATGTTTCTTAACTAGTCCTAGGAACCTTCAGCCATCAGCCCAGTGTTTAAAATCAGAAAATTATGGCACAGTCTTTGACAGAAATGATTTAAGCCATCTACTGGCATCAAACAATAAACAAGAAGAGAGGAAATGTGATTTGGATCATTCAGTATTGCAAGCAGAATATTCTGCTCAGCCACTGTCATCCTCAAATCATGAGAAGGATATCAGTGTCAAGGACAATTCTGATACATCTCCTTCTGTAGTACAGAACAGGATGCCAGACCATTTCCTAGAACCTCAGTCTTACTTAGGAGAATCTACAGTCCAGAAGGAAGATACTTTCACATTCCAAAGCAAAGACCGCACTATTAATCATCCGTATGAGAAGAGTCAACTAGTTAACATTAAACAAGATAATCAAGAAAACTGTCATAAAGTGGAGCCCAGTAGCAATACAGCACATACTTCAAAAGAATCAGGTGTCTGCAGCACAAAACATGGATCTTTGCATAATGAAGTAAGCATCACTGACATAACTGAGCTCCAAATACACAAAGAGCCCAAAGACATATGTGTAGATGTCTTAAGCAGTGATGAATGCCAGCCACACTTAAACATTGAAAAGCAATGTCAGAGAAACGTATTGACTACAGAATGTTCTAAACATGGTAGTAACAGATTTCTTCGGCCTGATAAGGAAAACAGGGCACTTAGTAGTAATTCCATTGAGGCAAAAGTATCTATATGCAACATTAAACACACTCATAATGATCTTCCTCCAAATCATTTATTAACTATACAGGAATATATAGACGATATCAAGAAAGATGAAATATCCTCAGGAGCTGATGTTTTGGCTCCACTGCAATCTTCTCTGGATAGTCATCAAAGTGTTCACAAACAGGGCAGAATAAGTGATACTGAGCAGCAAACTTTCAGAGGTGTAGAGAAAGAAACTATATCAGAAACCAGAAGAAAGAATTATAAGGAACATTCAGATAACTCTTCCTCTCTTAAACTTTTACTTTCCACTGACAGGCCTAGCAAGGATGAAATGACAGAAGAAGGAGCTAAGCGCATGCGGTTATCAGAAGGGAGTGAGGTACAGGAATCAGCAAGCACGATGCATCAGAAGCTGGAAGAACAGACTATATATGACAACATTACCGCAGAATTCAGTAAACTAAAGCAGGATACTACTGAACAGGAAGATTACACAAAACAGACAAGAGTATCAGCAATCCTAAGAGAAGATCCAAAAGGTATACAGAAACAAATGTTTTATATAATGATTTTATTGTTTCCATTGCATATAACAAAACATTTCTGAATGATGAAATGAGTTTGTGGTCCCTCTACTGCAGCATAATTGTGCATTATTAAGAAATATAGCCAACACTTCTATGGAAACACAATCAAAACCTAAACATTTAGATATTAACATTTCTCCTTTTAGGCAGTGCTTAGAAGAACTGTTTGTCACCCCACTTCTGCTTTCGGTTTCTTTACAGTATTGGTTTACAATTAAGGGGGTAGTATGTTCTCTGTGTAACTCCAGCCTCCTTTGTGAGTAATGCCTGCTGCCTGTACTGGATAGATGATAATGTAGTTACAGGGTCATCTGGGGCTCCAGTGAGAGCTCCATGTAGCCATCAACATTATAAAGTCCTCAGGAATTATTTACACTGTTATTTTTTAATTCTCCCTAAATCCCACCTGGCACTTTTTTGTCATCAGGGCCCATCTCGCACTAGTTTATAGGGAACCACCATTGCTCTACCTAGCTAGACTGTGGCTAAGTGAAACATGGCATCAGTGACCTGTAGAGTTTTGATCAAATAGTAAGTCACAGTGGGGTTTTGAAATTGTTAAAAAATATTAAGCTGGGTGTAGGTAATGGGGGCATTCTGGGTACTTTAAAAGACCAGTAAGATAAGATGGGATTATGATCATTGAGATCATTAGGTAGGACAGTTAGTTGAGTTAGCTTAGACAGTTAGTTGAGTTAGCCTGCTTGGTAAGTTTATCATGAGCATATCAAAGATAGAGGAGAAATTAGAGATATTGTTTTATCGTGTGCCTTTTTTAACCAGTTAAGTCAAGTGGAAGAATTCCAATTGTAAACAGAGTCACCACAAATTATAAGTATCCTTATTAAAGGAAAAAGCGTTTGTTAAAAAGTTTTCTAAAAGGGATGCAGTGGTAGGACAGTATATAGATAGTTGAGTGTATCCCATCTGAAATGTATTAATGACCATTTAGTATTTTTATTAGAAGCTGACTCACCGTTGGCTATAAATTTATAAGATTTAGATCCTTTCTTACCAAAGTCAGCACCCCACCTTCATATATTAAGCCTGATCTGTTGCCTGTAAAGCAATAATAATTGGATGAACAATAAAGGGCTATTTGGGATTCCGAAATAGCTAACAGAAAAAATATTATACAAAGAAACCCAAGCTTCCGGTTGAGTCTGTTATTGTTAATACTGTGTAAGTTCAGTGAAGTAATGAAAAAAAGCTTAGAAAGATTGCTAGCAGCAGTAGGATCAAGATTACACTTTTCCAAGTTCTTTCAGGTAAATTATTTGAAGTCAATAAACTGCATCAATGTAGTCGATATTAGGTTGAATCAGTGAGGTAAAATGACCACCCTAAACAAACTGCCAGGGTATGCCATTTAGAATCAGAATAGCTACAGAATATGCTTCACTGACTTGGATTTATCCACAGTGGTCAAAGATTACATTGTTGTCTGCCATTGTACCTAGATCTTACCTGACGTTCTTTTTTTTAATGATCTGCCCATTTACTTTTTAATCATTATTTATTCCCTTTATGCCAAGTCTCACGATGGTACATTTGATCACTTAAAGATGAGACTATTGTTAACAAACCAGGTATGTATTTTTAGGCCATCTTGGGGAGCGTCTTCTTTTTTTTTGGGGGGGGGGTTCTACCTCCTACTGCTGACATCCAACCTTATATCCCATTAATCCATTCATTACTCTCCCGTGGGTCCAGTGAAGTCCTGCCATATCCCTTTTGGCAGGAAGACCTTCGCTCTTCAGAAAGTGCCTTGTGGCATCATATATACAGTCAGGGCAAGGATTTTAAGTAAGGTGTGGGAATCCTGACCAGCAGAAACAAGGCCAATATTAAAGAGATCACCACACACAACACCGGATTGCTTATTCCTTTCCACTACCATATGGCAGTGTGTCTTTGCAGTGAGGGAGTTTACACACTCCAGCCTCCGCTAGTGCATGCCCCAGCTGGAGACAGAACTTCAGTTCTTCCACCCAGAATGAACACATTGACATAAGTCTCTTGACCCCACTCCCACTGCTGTAGCTTCTCCAGCTCTGTTAACCAAACCCTTGTCACTTGGGGTGCAGTCAGAGCTCTATCCTTCTGTGCCATAGCTAGGGCTAAACTTTGCATTATTTTGGTAAAGTATCATGTTACCTAGTCTGCAGTAATAAGGATATTTGGTTGGCCTTATCAGTTCCCCACTGTTATATATAAGAAGAAGATTTCAAAATAAAGTGGCCCCAGTACTGAGCCCTGCGGAACACAACTTTAACCCCTTTTAAGATAGACAGGTAACCCTCCTCTTTTGTTTAACATTTTTTCTTAAATTACATGCAAACTGATACTGAAGGCTTTTATTTTGTCAAGTATACCCTTATATGGAATAGTGTTGAGGGCCTTTATTCAGCAAAGCAGCATGCTCTGTCAGCCCTTCATGAAGTGCTTCTTTTATTTCCTCAAAGAATGCCACAAGATCTAAAAGGCATGATTTCTCCTTAGCAAGCCTATACTATTCCACATCGAACAGAAACAGGTTCCATGCATCATTTTGACAAAGTTCATTATGGCTGTCCTCCATAATTTTACATAGAATGATGGTCAGACTGTTGGATCTAAAATTGTTTGTATCTGAAGTGGACCTTCTCATTTTGTGAACTGGTACCACTATAGAATTTTCCCATAGTTCAGTGATATATTCAATAGGGCTGTTTTGTAGCATTTTGTTTAGTATAATTGAAAGGGGCTAAGTTAGGTTTTCCTTGATTTGTTTTTATAATTTTTGCCCACACACACACAAAACCACGTGTACACAAACACACACACACATATGCACACACATACACACCACACACACACACACACACACACACACACACACACACACACACACACACACACACACACACATTTCAGGAGAAGTCATTATCCAGGTAGCCCTTGATACTTTAAACTTTCCTTGTGTCTCAGCAATGACAGCATTTTTTGGCTAAACTTCATCCCTTGTGGTGACATGAGCACTTGCATCACCACAAGGACTGCCTTTTTCCACTAATCTATACATGTATGTTCTCCTCCACATGGTCAGACTGGAGCTGTCATCACTGGCTTGTGTCACCACAAGGAATGCTTATGTCTGCTAATCCATGCATGAATGTGCTTCCCACATGCTCAGACTTGGCTGTCATCACTGCCTTGGGAAGCTACATCCATGTCTTCACAACACCAGCTCCTCACAACATGACAAGCGTTCACTCTCCAGCTGAGACCCTGTCATTAGAGTGGTGACATGAGCCTTACTGGAGCCACTGTCCAAACCCCCCCTCCAACTTGGATGGTCTCACCCATCCTCCCTGGCTGCATTGTAAAGTGCCCAACTGCTAGACAAGCTCATATCTCCTGGGCAGTAGTTAGGGCTTTAGACATCTATAACATTGGTGCATGCTTTTCCCTTAGTTTTGTGTAGAAACCTCCAGGTATGTTGCCTAATCCCACAGAACCTTAGTTTTTAATTTTACTTGGGGCCAAAGTTTCATGTCTGCAGTTAGATATATCTCCTTTCTCCCACACGGGACCACAGGAACCAAAGCAAATTGTCGTGAGGATCCTAAAATGCCTAGCCATACACATATTTAATCAAACACTTTTGAAGCACTTTATAGTGTTCACATCCAAATCAAGCAGGGCTTTAGATCATACTCCTGGTGTAAATCTGTGTCTACCCATCTATTCACTGAGACTAAACTTAAGGTAGCTAGAGAAGTACTTACTTAGTTTGTCTTGTAATGGTAACTAACTCTATGCGCTAAGAATACATTGAGCTAGGAGCCTATCTCCACCAGCAAGTCTTGTTTCTTTTTGGTGTAGATTTAAGTCCATAATGTGGGTGTTGTATTGCCACTGGTTTTGCAAAGAAATAGGAAATCATACAGGACTGGGTCTTTCATCCTTGAAAAACAAGACACAGGTCACCTTGCACCAAGCTGCAGACTACTGAGTATAAGGAGAGCTGTGCTAATCTGTCAGGGTAGCTGCAAGATTTAAGGCCTTTCATTTTCTTGGGTAGAAATCTTATACGTCTTTCCAGCTGTGCAATATGATTGGATTTGGACATACTAAAGGGGCATTGTATTCAATTATGGGTCTGATAAGGGAACAATATAGTGGTAGGATGACTTCTTTGGATCTTGAAGATATTCTCTTAGAAATAAAATGGGACAGACAGAAGGATTTCTACATCACTCTTACATCTTTATTTATTTATTATGAAGCTTGCACAAACTTTTTCTGCAAGCAGGCATTCTTTGGCTCTTTCAGATGGGTGATCATGCCATTGTTCATTGACAGAATATTATAACTGTCACAATTTTTCCATTTTAGTTTTCTGATGCACTACAAAATTATTTATTATTGCTTGCATCCTTTGAAACCAAAGTAAGGTCATAGTTAAATCTTGGAAAATGTAATATGAAAAGTAAATAGTTTTTAATAAACAGATTCATTTTGTATGGCAAGTAATTTTTGAAAATTTTATGTCATCGTTCTGCATCTGTTTGGATGAAAAGAAGAGATATTTTAAACTAAAAAAAAAGGAAGACATTTTAACCTAAAATGGAAGAAGAATAAAGGAAGAGAGTCATCAAATCATGATTATGAAGGGCTCATTGGGAAGACATGAGGGAAGAAGATACAATAAGAAATCAGGTGGCAATGAAGAGAAAGAAGAAGACATTGAGGGGAAGGTTGTGTTGTATGGTAACAGGAGGTGAAAAAAAAGAAAAAGACATTTGCATGATATGTAAATTCAGCGCCTTGTAAGTATGACAGAAATACTGGCAGGTTGGTCAGGGAGTTGGATACCAAGATACATGCGTAGAGGGTATGTAAAATGGACACGAAGAACAAAGGAATTGATGTGGTTGTCTGTTTTCTGGATGGCATAAAACATAGTCTAGAGGTGATGATAATGACAAAGAAAAAGAATACCTTGAATTTGCAATGAGGATAGTGAATCTTTTGTGGATGGCAAACATGGGAAAGTTTTAGTATAGATAATCTTAATCCCCCAACACTGAACTGGAAGGTGTTTTTCTTGTGTAAAGAGAGAGGTGAAATTGATAGATAATCTGATGGTAGCTGGCTTGAGCAAAACAATGCAGTGGAATATTCTGAGGTCAGTGAAATTAGTTGTAACTAACTTTATTCTCATGTACAAGATACAAGGTTCAATTTTGTCCTCTGGCCATTGCCTGTATGGAGTTTGCATGTTCTCCCTGTGTCTCTGTGGGGTTTCTCTCACCTCCCAAAAACATGCTGAGTGCATCCAACTCATACTAACCCAAGAATGGATTTGTGGGCAGCAGAACAGACTCTGGATGGTGTCCTATACGGGGAAGATCTGTATAAACCAACTGTTTGGGCATCTACTGTGGTGTACATATTTCCTCAAGATAGGAGAATACAGATCACAGACTGTGTGTTGTGGCAAGGCTGTCCACTTAACAGTGTAAATATTGCTAATGTTGCGAAATGGGCCTGGCTATTTGCCAGAAATAAGTGTGTTGAGGACCTGGCCTTCACTGACCTATATCAAGGACCCCTGCTAATGGTGGTAGGGGTGTATTTGCCTCTTTTGGGTGTGTGCTTTCCATAAAGCCCATCTTAAGCTACTGGTTGGCCAGTGTTCAGTTTCTCAGTTTGAGTTATGTGGGATAGCTCTGTTGTGTGAAAGCTGGCTGTAAAACCATTCAACCTGCCAAACATGAACTAAGAATTGCTGCACTCAATGTAGGTTCACTAACAGGATACAGTTTGAAAGTGGATGATGTGATGGTAAGGAGGAGGCTGGACATCTTTTGTATGCAGGACACAAAGTATAAGGGCAGTGCAGCAAAGCCACTTGGTTTGGGATGCAGAGTTTACTACTGAGGAGGAGGGCAGGCTAGAAATTGGGTGTGAATTGTAGTGAGGGAGAGACTTCAGAAGACAGTGAGGGATGTCATCAAAATTAGTGACAGACTCATGGCAATCAGACACCAGTTGTAATGATGAGGCAATACTCATAATTTCTGCCTATGTCCCACAGCATGGTTTTGATAATGAGGAAAGAGTGTGTTCAGAAGGCAGCTGCAGGATCTACTACATAAAGCAGGACAACATGAATTGGTGTTGATAATGGGTGACCTGAATGCACATATCAGGACAAACAGAACAGGATATAAGGACTGCCTGGGTCTATATGGGTGGGGCTGCAGGAATAAAGAAAGAGAGGCCATTCTAGACTTCTGTCTGATAAATAGCTTGATGGTAGCGAACACATGGTTCAACAAGAGAGACAGTCACAAGATCACATACAAGGGTGGCCAACATGTAACTAAGGTAGACTTCCTTCTAATAAGGAAAGGGCAGGAGGGTAGAATCAGCATTTGCAAAGTCATTCCCAGTGAAACAATCAACCCACAGCATAAATCACTGTTTGTCCCAATCAGTTGCAAGCAATGATCAGAAAATGTTCTAAGGTCAACAAAAACCAGGGTGTAGACTTGGAAGCTGACTGGAGAGAAAGCACAACAGTTTAAGGCATTACTCAGGTCTGTAGCACATCAGGAAGAAGAGGAAATAGGTGGAGTTGAAGAAGAATGGCACCCCCTCAAAACAGCATGTGTGAGGACTACAGAACAGATATGTGGCTGAGCCAGTTATGGAAATAAGGTACATAAGGAAAACTGGTGAGGGAATGCAGAAATCCAGGAAGTCATCAAAAGAAAGAAGGCATGCAGGAAAAAGTAGGAGATAGAAAAGACAGACCAGGCTAGGATGGAATACTAATTGACTAAGAAAGAGGCTAAGAGGGGAGTTGTAATATCAAAGAACAAGGCATCAGAGGCACTCTACCAACTTTTAGAAAGTTATTCAGTAGATGGCATAAAGAAACTCTATCAGGTTGCAAGGCAAAAACACAAAGATAAAGAAGATAGTCAAACACCCTTCATAGGGGATGCCAGCAACAGCCTGCTCACCATTTCACAGGACATCAAAGGCAGATGGAAGGAAAACTTTTTCTGTATAAGGAAACCCCCACAGAAACTGTACTGCCCCAGACACAGCCTACGAAGAAAAAAGAGGAGGATGCCATCATAGAAGAAGTAAGAACAGCACTAAGGAAAATGAAGTCAGGAAAAGCAGCAGGTTCAGATGAGGTCACAGCAGATGTTCATAGGTTCATAGGTAGGTACTAGGCTATTGGCCCTAGGGCCTATATAAGACTAGCCAAATGGTACCCTGGCTTTTGCCAACCAAGAAAATTATTTTCCTGTACCCCTGTCAAGCAGAGCCACCGGGGTGAATTTCCTATCACCCATCCAATCATCAAGATTTTTCTTGAAGAGTGCTAATGAGGAGCTTTGTTTGATATAGATAGGTAGTTTGTTCCAGAGTATGGGAAGTTTCTGGGACAGGAATTTATCCCTCCAGCATGTTCTGTTTATTGTGGTGACAAGGTTTAGTTCCCTAGAGCGTGTAGCTTGGAGGGATTGAGATTTCTTTATGTGGAGCATGTCCAACAGCTCTGGGTTTGACATAGCTTTGTATGTTAGGCAGAGATCACCTCTGAGTAGGCAATATGCAACAGAGTAAAGCTGGAGTTTTCTGAGACGGTCTGCGTAAGGCATCTGTTTGAGGCCGGTAATCCTCTTTGTGAGGTATTTCTGTGGTCTTTCCCATTGTTGTAGATGTCTTGTGAGGTACATACCAAAAGGGGTGTTGTACTCTATAATGGGTCTAATGAATGATGAGTAGAGGGGAACAATGACCTCTTTTTTCCTGGATGAGAAACCTTGATGAGGTGTGCCATGTAGAAGGATTTCCTGACTACTGTGGCGATGTGATTATCAAAGGAGATACTACTGTCCACCTGTGTCCCAAGGTCTCTTATCACACTTCAGTTAAGTAGACTACCACGTATGTAGTGGTTCATGTGTACAGAGTTTTTACCAAAAGGGATGAAAATGCACTTTTTGGCATTGAGCTTGAGGCCATGGCTTTGACACCAGGCATCTGTATCAGTGAGGCTCTTTTGTAGGATGTCCACATCATTAGGAGTTTTGATTATGGCTACTAGTTTGCAGTCATCTGCGAACTTTGTTAGCCAAAGACCTTCTATGTTAGCCTGTACTTCAGAGAAGTAGATACCAAACAGGAGAGGTCCCAGGACGGAACCCTGTGGCACTCCACTTGTCACTACCTTGAGGTCAGATTTGGAGTCTGCAACTTTTACAGTGTGGGTTCTTTCAGTGAGCCAGTTGGCAATCCATCTTGTGACATAGGGATTTATACCTAGTTTAGTGAGTTTGTCTATAATTCCAGAGTGAGGGATAGTGTCAAAAGCCTTGGCATGATCTAGATAGGCTGTGTGAACCATCTTACCCTCATCTACAGTTTGGTGACCTCTTCAAAGAAGTCTGTCAGGTTTAGGAGACATGATCTGCCTTTTGCAAACCCGAACTGGGTAGGGTCCAGAGTTTGGAGATTACCAATGTCATTGTTTATAAGTTCCATGATGATACACTCCATAGCCTTGCAGACCAGACTCGTCAGGCTAATGAGGTGGTAGTTCCCATGGTCCGTGGTGGCTCCTCCTTTGTGAAGTGGGATAACCATTGCTGTGCACCATTCGGTGGGCACAAAGCCTGAGGTGAGGTGAGGTGATTGAACATGGTACTTAGGTGGGGTGCCAGTTCATTCTGTAGTTCATGTAGAACACAGCCTGGGATGTTGTCAGGTCCCATGGATGCTGTGTTCTTGGCTTTGGAGAATGTGTTTTTTACCTGTGCAGCTGTGATTACAGGTATTTTGCATTCTTCTGGTATAGGGGATGAGAGAGGGGTAAAGTTAGCACTGAACCTATCTGCCAGGATGTTGGCAATATCAGTTGGTTCTGTATATTTAGTGCCATTATGCTGTAACTCAGAGCAGATCTGAGTGTTGCCATTGAGATTCTTGACATAGCTATAGAATGCTTTGTGGCTATCTTTAGAATCAGTGGCAATTTTGTTTTCGTAACTAGCTTTGGAGGATTTTATGGGGGATCTCAGCTTCTTACTGAGGCTGACCACGGAGTTCCTCCAATCATGGGATTTTACTCTTTTTTGCAACAGTTTCTTTCTTCTCTTGTAGAGTTTGTTTATAGCAGGGGACCACCAGATTGGCTTCATTTTTTTGTAGGATAGCATCTTGGTTCTGTTAGGGATTGCACGATCCATGCACTCGTGTAAGTGCTTATAAAGTGCAATTGTATAGGATTCAGCAGTCGTATCTCTATTGTCCATCAGTATGGGTGTCATGAAGTTTGCCACTTCTGTCTTAAGAAGCGTGAAGTTGGCTTTGGAGAATTTTTTTGTGGTGGTTTCCCTAATGGGGGTTGGGGGTGGGATGTGGATGTCTAGGGTGATTTGCTTGGGGTCGGATCTGACCAATGAGGAATTGACCTCTGGTGTGGAACACCAGTTGCCCATGTTGGTAATGACCAGGTCTAGGATATTGCTGCCCTTGGTGGGGGTGTGGATAAGTTGATCCAAGGCACTGGAATTTATGAATTCCAGAAAACATTGAGCACAAGAGTTGGTACATGAGTAGTTTTTCCAGTTAATGGTGGGGTAGTTGAAATCGCCCATTACTAGGTATTAGGTTGTACCCTAATATTTTCCAATGTATCAAAACATGAGGAGAGGGAATATTGAGGCATGGTGGGGGATCTGTAGCAAGCTACAATTTGCATTGCAGTCTTGCCCAGAGTTAGTTGCACTTGGATAATCTCAGATGCATTATGCTGAGCAACTAGCCTGGAGGTGTGGATATCCTTAATGAATATGGACATGCCTCCACCTTTAGTGCTTCAGTCCAGGTTAGGTGGCCGAAAGGTGTGGTATGAATTATAGCCTGGTAATGCAGGGGTGCTCTCTGGAGCCTTGAACCAGGTATCTGTCACTGCACAGATGTCGATGTTCTCCATTTTAAGGAGTGCCTCAAGTGAGTGCATTTTGAGGTTTAGACTTCTAGCATTAAATAGCATTACCCTCAGATTTTGCTTGCTTGTACCTGTTACGGTGGTGAATTTGTCATTTGAATCTTGCCTAAAAAAGGCACTATAGGGGTGGCAAGAGCCTTAGCCAGTATCCGGAATCCCAAGGGCAACAGGTGCAGGCCATGTCTGGCAAAGCATCATGGTTTGTTGATCATGTCATTCCAGGCAGACAGATACTGGATCCCCTTAGAATGACACCAGAAGCTTAGCCAATTGTTGAAGTCAATCATTTTGTCCTTGTACTGTGGTATCATTCTGAGTGATGGCAGGATGCTACTCAGGGCTAGGGTCATACCTGCCTGGGCTACAAGATCAGAAATCTCCTCCATGTCTCTTTTCATGTAGTCCAGGGAGGTACATCTCAGGTCATTCACACCAACATGGACAATGACAGAGTCATTTTGTACTTGCTGTGGCGTGACCAGAGTGCATGTGTTATGTGGCGGATCCTGACACCCTGACAGGCAGCTGACAGTAACTTTCTCCTTGTTTAGCCCAGTGAGTGGAACATCAGTTTGCCTGACTATAGAGTCACCTATGACTAGAGTGTTGGGTACGTTGTTATGCCTTATGGGCTGTGGTTGATTGGCACACTGAGTTTGTGGCTATGTGTCATTTGGGTTGTGTTGGGGGGTGGAGGTTGCTTGTGTTTCTGCTTTGGAGGTCCCTGTTGCTTGGGTAGATTTTTTTTAGAGCCTCCACAAATGTAGGTGTGTGTTTTGTGTTTTCTATGTGTGTGTTTTGGTGGTCTAGGTTTTGAGGGACTATGTGATGAGTGTGGTATGGTGCAAGTGTTTACCTTCTCCTCTTGACTGCCTAGTCCAGTCTTGGGTGAAGAGAGCTTTGCTTCCAGTTTGGTTATATAAGTGCATCTCACAGGTTGTAGTTGGATGGTAGGAGGAGAGGGTTATCTGTGTACATGAGGCAATTGCTGCATTGCCCCAAGATGCCCAGATTCATCAGGTAGACAGGAGAAAACACCGGGAGCTGACCCTTAGACATGCCTGGATAGGTGCTTATTTATTAAGTACTAAAAACTGTTTTCCTCTAGACAAGTGAGGAAAGTTGAGTGCTGTAGTAATGTGTAGCTTATTTAGCGCTTATAATGAGTTCTGAACAAGTGCTGAGCTCAAAGAAACAGATTTGAGTACTGAAACTAGAAAAATGTGATAAACCTATTGGATACGAAAGAGGAGAAATGGATCCTGGGGGTATTCATAGTAGTATAGAGAGAATGGTGTATCCCAGATGACTGGAGAATAAGCATACTAGTGCCAGCGTTCATGAACAAATGGGACATTCACAACTGTGGGCAGTATATAGGTATCAAGCTCCTATCACACTGCATGAAAGTTTGGAGAGAGTGATTGACAATTGAATACACAGATACAGACAGCAGTAGAAATTAAGATGGGAGATGAGCAGTTTGAATTCAGATCAGGATGCAGCACAACTGACCCAATGTTTGTAGTGAGACAGATAGTTGAGAAGAAGCTGGAGATGAGGAAAGAGTCCAACTGGACATTCCTAGACTTGAAGAAAGCATCTTACAAGGTCTCAAGAAAGCTGATTTGGCCAGTCCTGCGTTGGCTTAAAGTCCCAGAAACATTAGCTGAATTAGTGCAGGCAATGTACATGGACCCAATGACTCAAGTACAAACAGTGTTCAGTGTTACAGAGGAGTTCCCACTGGGAGTGGAGGTACATCATGTTCAGCTCTAAGCCCACTGCTGTTCATACTGATGATGGATTATATTAGCAAACAGATTGGAGAGGACACATTAACAATGCAAAACTGAAGGCACATGGGATGAAAATGAGTGCAGATAACACTGCTGTAATGGCAGCAAATGGGAAATCAGAAGAATCTAGGAAATATGATAGGAAGATAGTGGAACAGGTTAACAGCTTCAAATATCTGGGAGGGCTGGTGAGGAGATGGGAAGTCTGAATGAGGAGGTGAAGGTTAGAATTATTGGGACTGCAGCCACCTGGCACAGAGTGGCAGGGTAACATATGACAGATGAATGCCAAATTAGCTGAAAAATAAGGTGCACAAAACAGTGACAGAACTAGTACTACTGTATGGTACAGAAACCTGGGCAGTAAAGGCAGAGCAGTTGAGGAAGCTAGAGGTGATGGAAATGAAGGGCCTGAGGTGGGTGGTAGGATGCACACTGTGGAACAGACGAAGAAATGAAGACAGACAAGCAGAAGCCAAAGTAGCTCCAATTGCAGAAAAGATCAAAGAGAACAGATTACTCTGGTTCAGGCACATGTGCATAAAATAAAATATAATGAAAACTGGCTTGAATAAAATCCAAAATAGTTTATTTCAAATAAACCCACATCCAGTAAAAGCTTTCATCTCTTCATGAGACTTCTTCAAACTGAATGCAACAAAAAACAGACACCATGCTTACGCAATTAACTTAATTAGACTTCAATTAATTCTTAATTCTCTTCCTTAAAAAAAATCTCTTTGTCATTTAGGCCTGGAGGGTAACATACGTCTAATCTAGTTTTCCATGCATATTCCCTCCAGTCTTATTCTTCCTCTGCATCAAATAATTTAAAATGAAGAGAATTAAACATTAATTGAAGTCTAATTAAGGTAATTGTATAAATATGGTATCTGTTTTTGTTGCATTCACTCTGAAGAAGTCTTGTAAAGAGATGAAAGTGCTAAATGGATGTTGATTTATTTGAAATAAACTATTTTTGGATCTTACTCAAGCCGGTTTTTATTTTATTTTATTTATTGCGATTTATACAGTTTTGTTTTCTGTATTTTTGTTTTATGTGCAGAAAAGCAGAAGCCAATCTAGAGAAGAAGATTTGGGACAGAGAGGAAGAAGGCAAGAAGAAACAAGGGCATCCAGCAAAGTGTTGGATGGATTGCATGAAAGAAGATCTGTGACAGTCAATCATGGATGTTGAACAAGGCAGAAGAGTGACATTGAACAGAGAGCGATGGTGATTGTTGACATGACACCCTGACCCCATGTAGAAAATGGAGGGAAAAAGGGAGTTAATGATGATGATGAGTGAAGTTAGTTACAACTGGTGTTGACTGGGTTACAGGTTCTGATTAAGCCAAACAGTGCCGAATCTGCTACATCATGCTTGACATAATGCTGGCAGGAGTCTCATGTAAAAAATCTTGGAGTACAAGATGACATCTGGTGGGAAACATTATGAGAAACAATATGAGTATGCACCATGGATGGAAAACAGTAAAGGAACTGTGGGCTTGCATCCAGGAAAGAGTGACAAAAGATATAAAAACAAATAGAAGAGAAGGTCCAAGTATGGGAAGAAGAAGCCACTAGCCTGGCTAATGAGATAAGAAGAAGTCTAATCAATAAAAACAGGAGGAGCTATAAGAGACTAAAAAATTACAAAGACCATGAGTAAAAGTTCTATACGGGTGCCAAGGTAGGTACCTAATCCCATCTAGCAGGTCAAAATATCCCAAGATATTGAAATAGCTGTTGGCCGTGGGATGAGAGATTATTAAAGCAGTGTTTTCATATATACACTGAGGAATGTGGGAAGAGCTTGCAGATCCCTGCATTACTGATGTGATGTGGGGATGGGGGTGGGGGTGGGAGGAGTGAAAGTGCTAGGTCAGTCAGAAATATTTGCTGCGTTTTTCACCTCTGTATTTATATAGGAACCTTAAGGCAGGGTGCAGTCAAAGAAAAGAAAAGCAGGTATATATATATATTGGTAAATGATCACTTCAACTATTTCTCTCTGAATAGCTACTGGTTGAAACTCCAGAGGAAAAAAGAAATCTTCAAAAACTGAAGCATTCTCAACATTGTAACAAAAACAATGCCAGCAATGATTTCCTAGGATGCAAAGCAAGTGCAGAGTTGCTCTGTCCAGGTTGTGCTTGACAAGCTGTAACCTCATCCACCTCACATTCAACCACCCTGGAAGCTTAGGCAGAAACATTTGAAAAAGTGATTATTAAAGCAGCACAGAAAGAAGTCAAAGAACTTTGGACAGATGAGCTACAAGGACATCATCCCAGTTTGAAAAGAAAGAATACACAACTCTAGCTAAGCCCTGATGCTAGTTAAACAATCCTGGATGAACCTACTTTAACCTTTGCAACTCCGCTTTACATGCTAAGGATATTAAAGCTCTTTTTAACTATTTCTTCTGCTCCCTGCACCTACTGAGCTTCTATCCTACACCACAGTTCATGTTCACCAGGTCAAAGACACTGCCACGGCATGATCGATGGCCACAGAAGCATGACACCATGGAAATCAAAGAGCTTGACAGGGAGAAGAAAAGCAAAGCAGTTAAGAGAAAAGTTCGCTATCATTCCAAAACCAGTTGGTATCAGTTAATAAGAACTGAAGGAACAAATGCCAGTAAACAGCAGAATGCTGAAGTTTCAGCGCTGGCAACCAATCCGGTTTCACATCTTTCCATCAGACATTATGCTTTGCTTGAATCCCAAGATCACCCTGTACAAAAACAATGCCAAGACTGAATTGGCTCATAGACACACAAGAATAAAGCAACAGGTTGTAGCAAAACTTGTACCTTTGCTACTACTGCACAGAAAAAGTACAAGGACAACCAAAAGTTAGACATAATGTGGTTTATCTACAATACCAGGGAATGGACCTACTCTTTTTATTTCCAGATATTTTATGAAGTTCCGTATCCTTAAAAAATTGCACTTTCAACCAAAGCATGTGAAGCTGCTTATTCCTTTTGAAGATGGCAATAGGTTAGTCATATTTTTGGTTAATTATTATGCTTTAGAGAGATTCTGTGCAGAATAGAAAATGAGGATGCATTTCCAAATGGAGCTGGGTCAACAAATAAAATTATTGATATAGATTAATACGATGTTAGGAGGTGTTTTTTCCTTTATTTTTATTATTTATTTATTTATGTATTTATTTATTTTGTGGAAGAACAGGTGAAACATATATTTAATGTGATTTCCTTAGGGTGAGAGAAAGACAAATTCGCTATTTATTTATCTCAGACTTCTTAAATCATTTTACTCCTCTGGAATTCCAAATAATTTTGGAGCAGAATGCTTTAACAAATCATATGAATATTGTAAAGAAACAAAACACCTTTCATTTATTTTTCTTTTTGTCCAGTCACTTTTTTTTTTTTGCAGTGTGCAGGCATGACAGTGTCAATTGTGCAAAACACACAGGCAATATTAAGATATTGGCTTTGTCTACAGGAACAGAAAGTACTGCTCATTTCAAGCTAGTAACATTATCTGTTGAGGATATAGCTCCAGCAGGTGAAACATTTCTGCAGCAATCAGACCACAAACATTAGCAGTAATGCTGGCCATTAGGGGGGAGCACATAATTTTACAGAAGATGCCTCCATATTTCATCAGATTATGATTTCTACTGATGTCAGATATATGGGGAGAAGGTAGATATGTGTGTGCAAGGATGCTGAACTCTTCTGACACTGACACGTCTATCAAGCAATAAACTGGTAAAAAGAGAAAATTAAAAAAACAGAAAAAAGTGGACCTGCAGCCTTCTTAATGAGCTACTGATTGCAACTATCAGCTTATCTGTGGGTTCTTTTAAAATTAAACTCTCCAGTATCACTAATGTTTAAAGACATCCCCGGCTTTGACTTAAAATTTTACTTTATCCATATTAAAACTAGTGATTTGTTGAGAAAGGTTGGTAGACAACGGTCAAAAAATGATGAAAGTAAGGTAAAGTATTCTTTTGTTACAGCATCATTAGTGTTTTGTAAAAAGGGGATAAATTATTGTTGAAAAACTGGAGGTTTCTTCTGTTTATGACTGCTACTGTGCATATTTTCTATAAACATTCTACAGATGAATTTGACAATCAGGACTGGTTCCATTACATCAATGCCTGTCAGCCGTAATACAGAAAAATCAGATAATGGATGCAGCAGAGAGGAATGGAAGACAGCATTTGTTTAGTTTGAAAGATTTTGTTTCAGGGGGCTTGGGTCAGTGTTTTGAAGGAGTCATTTTCTCTTTAGATGTTTTGAAGGCCTGTGAGAATGCGTATCATATACCTCAGTAAGTATGCCATGTAGGAATGGTTTTCTAACAAGGATTGTATAGTAGATCCTTTCCATTTGTCATTTAGGTAGGAGGGGGACTTTGCGTAAGGTTATACAGCAAAGTTGTCCACAAAACTTTTCTTTTTTCTTTTTTTATCGATGCCGTATTTTAAAGTTTTTTCAGGCATGAGGCTTGACAGTTAATGACTTATGTTCAGAAAGCTTTTCCTGTTGTATAGTGACTGTGACATTTACATTACATGATTTATGCAGGTTTACTATTGATAGCACTTGATTTGTGAATTCTTCTGAATCAAAATGTTATTGTCTTACCTTTTTCCTTTTGATATAGCACCCAGGGTAAAGGGTATGAGACACTGATATGACCTGTTGGAATTTCAGTTTAATGCATTGCTAGATAAGTGGAAAGTGGACATATATGGTCTCTGTCGGTACCTCAGTTTAAAATTTCACCTGAAGGGCAGTATCTCCAGAGTTCTGTGCTTTATGTAGCTTAAACATTCTTTATACTTTATTTTGGGATGATCACTAAAGCAAGAGAACTGCAAAAAATATGTTATGTTTTTTTAAACTAATGAAGTGTAGCTTGCCACAAACTAAATGGTAGCTTTACCTGACCCCATGGTGCAAATGGATAAAGCCCTGACTCTATGCCAGATGACCTAAGTTGGATTAGTAACATGGATACTGAAGGGACAAGACAAAGAAAGACAGGAGTTAGCAGCCAATATCAACTTGCTCATCATGGAGGGAGGCAGGCACCTGGACCCACTGTACTGATGACACCTGCAGGAATGCAGGTATATCACCTGCAGCAAGAGCCTAGCATATGATCCCTACACTGTGCTGTGCCACCTAACTCAGAGGTTGCATATGCTTGGCAGCGAGAATACTTCTTCCAAAGCAACTATTACGGAGCATGCAAGCCCATGTCGGTGGGGATAGGACAGTTCACAGGATCTGCACCTCGGCCAATTCCCTTGCAGCTGACTCTAACCTCCATTGGGAATGAAATGGATGGAGGGATCTTATACTGATAGAGGAAGGAATGGATCAGTTGGCAAATGTCATTGCTTTGTCTCTTAAAGCACAGTCTGTTGACCTCTGCCTGAGACCATCATATCTCAGAGTGATTATTTGTTGCATATCAGAATAGCTGAACAGACTGACTGTGTTTCATGGAGAATTTAACTTACATTTTATCCAATTTTATGAGAGTTCCGTCAGTAGACCAAAGGCTTTCTGAAAGGTAAAAGCCAAAATTGCAAAAATGAATTGTTCTACTCAGTTATAAACACAGAAAAAAATCAGACGCCTGATTCATGAATGAGTATTCAAGAACATCCCTACTTGGTTTCTTGTGCTGTCTATTCACTCAGAAAGATGACACTAAGTGTACCCATAGTCTACACTTTGTGGTAACCTTTATCTCACCCTTTGATATTTAAGGCTGCAAGAAAATCAGTAGAAAAAAAATTAGGAGGAAGAAGGTGGAAATTATGCTTGTATTGTCTATTCACTCAGAAATGTGTACACATAGTGTAGGTATTAATGAGTCTGCCCCCAGATCTTTTTAAATATAGTTTTGTCACCTACCCATCTGAAATTAATGTTGTAGGATCAGTATAATTTGCCATCTATAGATAAGTATATAACATTTTATTAATAACTGAACTGTATTGATTTGAATAAAATAGGCATATGCCTAATATGCTCTCAGTGTGCTAAAATGCTGAAATTAAAATGTGAAAAAAAACAACTATATATATATATATATATATGTGTGTGTGTGAGTGTGTGTGTGTATTGATATACATATATATATATATATATATAGATAGATAGATAGATAGATAGATAAATATATATATATATTAATATAGCTAGAGTTGTCATTTATACATACACTCACACACACACACACACACACACACACACAGAGTACAATATATGTAATGTGTACCTTTTTTTCCCTAGCCTATTGCTGAAAAGGGGCTTTGGCCAGTCAGACCTTCCTAATAATCAAAGGCAAAAAAATACAAAATAAATGAATATTTGAGAAACTATTTCATTTGAAGGCAAGTTTCTCTAGTTGGAACCAGGACATCTTTCAACCATTCTACTTATTATACTCAACTGTGATGTTACTACACCTTTGGATTGGGAGAAAATACCTTCTGAAAGTCACCTCTGTTGTTTTACCTAATCTGACTGAATTTTAGGGTAATTTGCTGGATTCAGAAATCGGCAGGAATGTATCTAGCCGAATATTCTGCTCCAGTTATTTAACTAATGATTTTAAATGTTGATACACAACATAACACAAATAACAATATTTCTAATAATGTTTTGGTCCTGTCTCCTCTCACCCAAACAATCATCAAGCATCCATGCCTTACTGGGCCCTTTATTCTTCAGCTTCTGGGATTTTAGGACTCCAGTGTGGGGTAAGAGATGCAAGAGTCTGAAGTCACAGCTATCATCCAGCAAGCATTTGAAAAAAAATATACTTAACATCCCCTACAAGGGCTGGACAGATGATCGCAATGCGTAGTATTCTGAGCCAATGTGCGTGTCCACTTCTGCTGTTATGCTTTGTTATTCTTGTAAGATGCATAATCTTCATATTTCATTTTTATGAGAGTTGCAGTTCTGTGATTTCCTCCAAACTGCGCTTCTGTGTCAAGACTGATAACTTTCCCTTGGGAATTTTGAGATGGTATAAGCCACTCCTGTCTCTCCAAACCAGCTCATTCAGTTTTCAGGGCATTAATTGGACACAGGTCATTTTAAATGTAATCAGAGCTAAAATCTCTGAGTCACAAAGCCAGAGTATTTCTAAAGGGTATTCTGGTTATTAATTTGATTTGGTTTTATAGTCAAGTAATTGGATACTTGCTAATTTGTGCTCTGCTGCAGCATCACCACAGTTATTTTTGCACTTACACAATAGAAGGTTTCAGATGTTCGTATGATACCAGGGTTTTGGTTTAACTTGTGGTTAATTAATGTACATTGAATTTACTTAATGTCAGAAGGTAATAGTAAGCCTATTTAGACTGCTTTCAACATTCCACCCCCTTTACATTTCTGTTTTCCCCCCTTATATTTCTTCACCTATTCCATTTCCTTATGAATGGTTGCATGGATTTCATCTACACCACCCACTGTGGTAGCACAATCCATAGGTCTGCCACTCTCTCTGTAAAGAAATTCTTAGAGGGATCCAGGTAGTAGCAACCCCACCAATTTATTTATTTAACATTTGTTTACCAGGAAAGTTCAACTGGGACAGAGCCCATGCTCCAGACACATGAGGAAACCCACACGAATACAGGGAGGACATGCAAACTGTTCAAAGAAAGCACCCAGCTGAGAATCGAACCTGAGAACCTCTTGCTGTGAGGCAACAATGCTAACTGCTGCACCACTGCGCCACCTTAAATCTATAGCCTATGCACCCTCCTTCTCTCCTGTGTCCTCCTGTTGAAAGAAACCCCTTCAGATATCCTTTTTTATGATATTTTGAATGAATATTATTTTCTCCCTGTATCTTCTAGTTTCCTCTACACAATAATCATATCCTTTCTCTTCCAACTCATGGATCTTTCTGGTGACTTTCCCCAGCATTCATTCCACCATTATGCTGTCCCATCCTATTTGTGATTTCCATAACTTTGTAACACAGAGTACACTCCAGCTTTCTGTTTGCTTCTGCCATTGCCTTTTTAGTGTTTTCCAGCCACATGTAATCAACACCTCAGATCCTTTTTCTGCTCTGTTGTCATCAGTTCTGCTCTCCCTGGATGATACTTCAAATCAAGGTTATTGTGGTTTAAGTGCAGTATTTTATATCTGTTTACAATGAAGCTCAGCTGCCACCTTTCTGCCAACTTAGTCAGGGTTTCCAAAGATTTTCTTAACCACCTCGTACTAACCTTCACTGCTGCCCCTATAATTGTGACATCAGTGAAGAAGATAATCTAAACACTCTCCACCACAGCCTTCCGTGCCATGCAGTTTGACCATGTAGCAATTGACTTCCTCAATCTTGGTCCTACCTTCACCGGAACAGTTTTCCTATCAGTCTTCTCTGTTGGACCAAGTCCAAGACCTTGCTGAAGATGAGGTAGACCATGTCTGTCGCTACTCACTTGTGAATCTCAACAGAAAGCTCATCAGAACACTAGATCAGATGTGATTGACATCTCCTTCTGCCATGAACCTCTGCCGGTTGCTGTCCTGAAAATGGTTACCATTTAGATACCCTACCATCCTTCCCTCAGGATTCTGTCCATGGCTTTTTTTGCCACTGCTTTAAGGTGACAATGACATAGCATGCAGGATTTATCTGGCCCCCAAGTTTTACAAGAGCACCACACTTTCTGTTTTCAATTTAAGAGGGACCTTTGCACTAGCCAGTGATCTTTTGAAGGGCTCCACTTTTGAGTCTGCCAGCACACTGACAGGATTTCAAATTCTAGAAGGTAGTGCATCCAATCCTTAGGCTGTATCCTTCCTAAAGGCAGGAAGTTTTTCTGCCCCCCATATGTCCTGACATCTGCACACTGTACACTGTTCTGTTACTCCCCTCCTGACCTGTCTCCTTCCCGCCCAGCATGGTGCTCTGCTCTTGATTGTCCTGACATCTGCACACTGTACACTGTTCCTGTTACTCCCATCCTGACCTGTTCCTTCACACCCAGCACGGTGCTCTGCTCTTGATTGTCCTGACATCTGACCTGTTCCTTGATTGTCCTGACATCTGCACACTGTACACTGTTCCTGTTACTCCATCCTGACCTGTTCCTTCACACCCAGCACGGTGCTCTGCTCTTGATTGTCCTGACATCTGCACACTGTACACTGTTCCTGTTACTCCCATCCTGACCTGTTCCTTCACACCCAGCATGGTGCTCTGCTCTTGATTGTCCTGACATCTGCACACTGTACACTGTTCCTGCACTCCCATCCTGACCTGTTCCTTCACACCCATGGTGCTCTGCTCTTGATTGTCCTTGACACTGTACACTGTTCCTGTTACTCTCCATCCTGACCTGTTCCTTCACACCCAGCACGGTGCTCTGCCTTGATTGTCCTGACATCTGCACACTGTACACTGTTCCTGTTACTCCCATCCTGACCTGTTCCTTCACACCCAGCACGGTGCTCTGCTCTTGATTGTCCTGACATCTGCACACTGTACACTGTTCCCTTAGCTTCCCATCCTGACCTGTTCCTTCACACCCAGCAGCATGGTGCTCTGCTCTTTGATTGTCCTGACATCTGCACACTGTACACTGTTCCTGTTACTCCCATCCTGACCTGTTCCTTCACACCCAGCACGGTGCTCTGCTCTTGATTGTCCTGACATCTGCACACTGTACACTGTTCCTGTTACTCCCATCCTGACCTGTTCCTTCACACCCAGCACGGTGCTCTGCTCTTGATTGTCCTGGACATCTGCACACTGTACACTGTTCCTGTTACTCCCATCCTGACCTGTTCCTTCACACCCAGCATGGTGCTCTGCTCTTGATTGTCCTGACATCTGCACTGTACACTGTTCCTGTTACTCCCATCCTGACCTGTTCCTTCACACCCAGCACGGTGCTCTGCTCTTGATTGTCCTGACATCTGCACACTGTACACTGTTCCTGTTACTCCCATCCTGACCTGTTCCTTCACACCCAGCATGGTGCTCTGCTCTTGATTGTCCTGACATCTGCACACTGTACACTGTTCCTGTTACTCCCATCCTGACCTGTTCCTTCACACCCAGCATGGTGCTCTGCTCTTGATTGTCCTGACATCTGCACACTGTACACTGTTCCTGTTACTCCCATCCTGACCTGTTCCTTCACACCCAGCACGGTGCTCTGCTCTTGATTGTCCTGACATCTGCACACGAGTTTCATGGAGAATTTAACTTACATTTTATCCAATTTTATGAGAGTTCCGTCAGTAGACCAAAGGCTTTCTGAAAGGTAAAAGCCAAAATTGCAAAATTTAATTGTTCTACTCAGTTATAAACACAGAAAAAAATCAGACGCCTGATTCATGAATGAGTATTCAAGAACATCCCTACTATGTTTCTTGTGCTGTCTATTCACTCAGAAAGATGACACTAAGTGTACCCATAGTCTACACTTTGTGGTAACCTTTATGACACCCTTTGATATTTAAGGCTGCAAGAAAATCAGTAGAAAAAAAAATTAGGAGGAAGAAGGTGGAAATTATGCTTGTATTGTCTATTCACTCAGAAATGTGTACACATAGTGTAGGTATTAATGAGTCTGCCCCCAGATCTTTTTAAATATAGTTTTGTCACCTACCCATCTGAAATTAATGTTGTAGGATCAGTATAATTTGCCATCTATAGATAAGTATATAACATTTTATTAATAACTGAGCTGTATTGATTTGAATAAAATATGCATATGCCTAATATGCTCTCAGTGTGCTAAAATGCTAAAATTAAAATGTGAAAAAAAAAACAAATATATATATATGTGTGTGTGTGTGTGTGTGTGTGTGTGTGTGTGTGTGCGTGTGTGTGTGTGTGTGTGTGTGTGTATTGATACACACACACACACACATATATATATATATATATATATATATATATATATATATATATTGATATAGCTAGAGTTGTCATTTATACATACACTCACACACACACACACAGAGTACAATATATGTAATGTGTACCTTTTTTTCCCTAGCCTATTGCTGAAAGGGGGCTTTGGCCAGTCAGACCTTCCTAATAATCAAAGGCAAAAAAATACAAAATAAATGAATATTTGAGAAACTATTTCATTTGAAGGCAAGTTTCTCTAGTTGGAACCAGGACATCTTTCAACCATTCTACTTATTATATTCAACTGTGATGTTACTACACCTTTGGATTGGGAGAAAATACCTTCTGAAAGTCACCTCTGTTGTCTTACCAAATCTGACTGAATTTTAGGCTAATTTGCTGGATTCAGAAATCGGCAGGAATGTATCTAGCTGAATATTCTGCTCCATAGGTTCATAGGTTCATAGGTTCATAGGTTTATACTAGGCTATCTGCCCTAAGGCATTTATAAGCCTAGCCCAAATTTTTGTGGCTTACGTCACCCCTTATATGAAAAAATACTGTGCCCATTAGTTTGTTGTGCCTCTGTCCAGCAGTGACACAGAGATGATTCCCGGGATAAACCTACGATCTCCCATCCACATGTCAAGATTTCTCTTGAACAGAGCCAGCGAGGTGCTCTGCCTCACATGGACCGGGATTTTATTCCACAGCATAGGGAGTCTCTGAGTGATAAATCTATCCCTCCAGCATGTCCTATTTATATCCGTGCTAAGGTTTAAGTCACTTGCTCTAGTGGTGTTGGTGGATTTGGATTTTTTGAGGTGGAGCATGTCCATTAATTCCGGGTTGGACATGGCCTTGTATGTCAGGCACATGTCACCTCTGAGCAGACGGTATGCAACTGAATAGAGCTGGAGTTTCTTCAATCTGGCAGCATATGACAGATTTTGGAGTCCCTTTATCCTTTTGGTGAGGAACTTTTGGGGTCTCTCCAATTGCTGCAGATGTTGGGTGCGATACATCCCGAATGGGGCATTGTACTCGATCATTGGTCTGATAAGTGAAGAGTACAGGGGAACAATGACCTCACTAGATCTGGATGTGAATCCTTCATGATCAGGTGGGCAATGTAGAAGGTCTTTCTAACCACTTTAGCAACATGAGTGTCAAAAGAAAGGCCACTGTCAACCTGGGTCCCCAGGTCCCTGATAACCTCTTCTGTGCTTAGTGGATTGCCACCTATATGGTAGCTTGGGGTTACCTTGTTTTTCCCGAAGGGTATGACTATACATTTTTGGCGTTTAACTTCAGGCCATGGCTCTGGCACCAGCTATCTGTTTCCATGAGTCCCTTCTGAAGGATATCCATGTCCGATGCACTTTACACTATGGCGCCCAGTTTGCAGTTGTCTGCAAACTTTGTCAGCCAAAGTCCTCCCATGTTGGCCTGTACTTCTGAGAAGTAGATGCCGAACAATAGGGGGCGAAGGACCGAGCCCTGTGGGACACCGCTTGTGACTGGCTTGGAGTCTGACATAGCGCCAGCAACTCTAACCCTGTGGGTTCTGTCCTTAAGCCAGTTTGCAACCCATCTTGTGACATATGGGTTTACATTTAAGCTGGTAAGTTTTTCTACAATACCCGAGTGGGGTATTGTGTCGAGGCACTTTGCAAGGTCAAGGTAGGCTGTATGGACTGCCTTTCCTCATCAATGGCCTTGGTGACTGTTTCAAGAAGTCGACCAAGTTCAAAAGGCATGATCTGCCCTTGACGGCCAAACTGGGTCGGGTCCAATGTCTGCAAGTCCCCTATATCTTTATTTATGAGCTCCATTATGATCCTCTCCATAGCTTTGCAGACTAGACTTGTTAAGCTTATGGGGCGGTAATTACCAGGGTCCGTAGAGGCACCGCCTTTGTGGAGTGGGACCACAGTTGCCGTACGCCACTCTTTGGGCACGTATCCTGTGGTAAGGCTGAGATTAAACAGCTGCCTTATGTGCGGGTTTAATTCCTCATTTAGCTCGTGTAGCACACAGCCGGGGACACCATCCGGTCCCATTGATACTGTGTTTTTAGCTTTAGAAAGAGCAGCTTTCACCTGTGCATTTGAGATGTCTGGGAGGCTACACTCTGCTGGGATAGTTATCTCTCCTTTAGGGGGGGAGGGGGTGAAGTTTGCACTGAACCTGTCTGCCAGTATGTTGGCAATGTCTGTGGGTTCAGTGATTTTTGTATCGTTTTGGACTAATTCTGAGCATATCTGGGAGTTTCCACCCAGGTTCCTAACATAGCTGAAAAAGGCCTTATGATTGTCCTTTGAATCCATGGCAATTTTTCTCTCAAAATTGGCCTTAGTTGATTTTATGAGTGCTCGTATTTTTTACTAATAATGAGCAGGGGTGACTCTCCTATTATGGATTTTGTTCTATCATGTAATAGCTTTCTCCTCTTATTGTAAAGTTTGTTAATGGCTGGGGTCCACCAGACTGGACGTTTGCCCTTTGTGGAAAGAGTCTTGGTTTTATTTGGGATTGCCTGATCCATGCAGTCCTGGAGGTGTTCATAGAAGGCATTTGTAAGGGCTTCCACAGCTTGGGTTGTGGTTTCCACTGGCTCAGGGGCCTTGAAGGATACCACACCAGTCTTGAGTAGTGTGAAGTTTGCTTTAGAGAAGTTCTTCACTGTGGTCTTTTGTTTGGGGTGGGGCGGGATGTGGATTTCCAGTGAGATTAGTTTATGATCAGATCTCACCAATGAGGGATATACTTCCGGTGTGGAGCATTTTGTCCCCATGTTTGTGATAATGAGATCTAGTATATTTTCTCCTCTTGTGGGAACAGTGACTAGCTGTTCCATGGCATTTGAATTTATGAACTCCAGGAACCGTTGGGCTAGAATGTTAGGGCTTGAGTAATGTTCCCAGTCTATATTTGGGTAGTTGAAGTCACCCAATATGATTGTGTTTGGAGATACATTTATACCCTCCAGTGTCTTCAGGAAGGCTGTGTGGGGTTCCTGAGTTTGAGAGGGTGGCCTGTAGCATGCTACAATTTGTAGAGCAGTTTTGCCTATGGTTAGTTGCACCTGGATGGTTTCCGAAGCTTCGTGCGTTGCCACCAACCTGGAGGTGTGGGTATCCTTTATGAATATGGATACACCCCCTCCTTTTGTGGTGTGGTCTGGGTTTTGGGGCTGGAACGCATGATATGAGGTAAAACCTAATAGTGCCGGGGTGCTCTCAGGAGCCTTGAACCAGGTTTCAGTTACAGCACAGACATCGATGTTCTCCATACTGAGAAGGGCCTTGAGTGCGTGCATTTTGAGATTTAGTTATTTAACTAATGATTTTAAATGTTGATACACAACATAATACAAATAACAATATTTCTAATAATGTTTTGGTCCTGTCTCCTCTCACCCAAACAATCATCAAGCATCCATGCCTTACTGGGCCCTTTATTCTTCAGCTTCTGGGATTTTAGGACTCCGGTGTGGGGTAAGAGATGCAAGAGTCTGAAGTCATAGCTATCATCCAGCAAGCATTTGAAAAAAAATATACTTAACATCCCCTACAAGGGCTGGACAGATGATCGCAATGCGTAGTATTCTGAGCCAATGTGCGTGTCCACTTCTGCTGTTATGCTTTGTTATTCTTGTAAGATGCATAATCTTCATATTTCATTTTTATGAGAGTTGCAGTTCTGTGATTTCCTCCAAACTGCGCTTCTGTGTCAAGACTGATAACTTTCCCTTGGGAATTTTGAGATGGTATAAGCCACTCCTGTCTCTCCAAACCAGCTCATTCAGTTTTCAGGGCATTAATTGGACACAGGTCATTTTAAATGTAATCAGAGCTAAAATCTCCGAGTCACAAAGCCAGAGTATTTCTAAAGGGTATTCTGGTTATTAATTTGATTTGGTTTTATAGTCAAGTAATTGGATACTTGCTAATTTGTACTCTGCTGCAGCATCACCACAGTTATTTTTGCACTTACACAATAGAAGGTTTCAGATGTTCGTATGATACCAGGGTTTTGGTTTAACTTGTGGTTATTTAATGTACATTGAATTTACTTAATGTCAGAAGGTAACAGTAAGCCTATTTAGACTGCTTTCAACATTCCACCCCCTTTACATTTCTGTTTTCCCCCCTTATATTTCTTCACCTATTCCATTTCCTTATGAATGGTTGCATGGATTTCATCTACACCACCCACTGTAGTAGCACATTCCATAGGTCTGCCACTCTCTCTGTAAAGAAATTCTTAGAGGGATCCAGGTAGTAGCAATCCCACCAATTTATTTATTTAACATTTGTTTACCAGGAAAGTTCAACTGGGACAGAGCCCATGCTCCAGACACATGAGGAAACCCACGCGAATACAGGGAGGACATGCAAACTACTCAAAGAAGCCACCCCAGCTGAGAATCGAACCTGAGAACCTCTTGCTGTGAGGCAACAATGCTAACTGCTGCACCACTGCGCCACCTTAAATCTATAGCCTATGCACCCTCCTTCTCTCCTGTGTCTTCCTGTTGAAAGAAACCCCTTCAGATATCCTTTTTTATGATATTTTGAATTAATATTATTTTCTCCCTGTATCTTCTAGTTTCCTCTACACAATAATCATATCTTTTCTCTTCCAACTCATGGATCTTTCTGGTGACTTTCCCCAGCATTCCTTCCACCATTATGCTGTCCCATCCTATTTGTGATTTCCATAACTTTGTAACACAGAATACACTCCAGCTTTCTGTTTGCTGCTGCCATTGCCTTTTCAGTGTTTTCCAGCCACATGTAATCAACACCTCAGATCCTTTTTCTGCTCTGTTGTCATCAGTTCTGCTCTCCCTGGATGATACTTCAAATCAAGGTTATTGTGGTTTAAGTGCAGTATTTTATATCTGTTTACAATGAAGCTCAGCTGCCACCTTTCTGCCAACTTAGTCAGGTTTTCCAAAGATTTTCTTAACCACCTCGTACTAACCTTCACTGCTGCCCCTATAATTGTGACATCAGTGAAGAAGATAATCTAAACACTCTCCACCACAGCCTTCTGTGCCATGAAGTTTAACCATGTAGCAATTGACTTCCTCAATCTTGGTCCTACCTTCACCGGAACAGTTTTCCTATCAGTCTTCTCTGTTGGACCAAGTCCAAGACCTTGCTGAAGATGAGGTAGACCATGTCTGTCGCTACTCACTTGTGAATCTCAACAGAAAGCTCATCAGAACACTGGATCAGATGTGATTGACATCTCCTTCTGCCATGAACCTCTGCCGGTTGCTGTCCTGAAAATGGTTACCATTTAGATACCCTGCCATCCTTCCCTCAGGATTCTGTCCATGGCTTTTTTTGCCACTGCTTTTAAGGTGACAGTGACATACCATGCAGGATTTCTCTGGCCCCCAAGTTTTACAAGAGCACCACACTTTCTGTTTTCAATTTAAGAGGGACCTTTGCACTAGACAGTGATCTTTTGAAAGGCTCCACTTTTGAGTCTGCCAGCACACTGACAGGATTTCAAATTCTAGAAGGTAGTGCATCCGATCCTTAGGCTGTATCCTTCCTAAAGGCAGGAGGTTTTTCTGCCCCCCATATGCCCTGACATCTGCACACTGTACACTGTTCTGTTACTCCCCTCCTGACCTGTCTCCTTCCCGCCCAGCATGGTGCTCTGCTCTTGATTGTCCTGACATCTGCACACTGTACACTGTTCCTGTTACTCCCATCCTGACCTGTTCCTTCACACCCAGCACGGTGCTCTGCTCTTGATTGTCCTGACATCTGCACACTGTACACTGTTCCTGTTACTCCCATCCTGACCTGTTCCTTCACACCCAGCATGGTGCTCTGCTCTTGATTGTCCTGACATCTGCACACTGTACACTGTTCCTGTTACTCCCGTGCTGACCTGTCTCCTTCCCACCCAGCACGGTGCTCTGCTCTTGATTTTTTTTCTGAAGACTAAAGGGAAAGTATTAATTCAGTATCTCTTCCTTTTTTCCAGTTTTCTGTGATCTTCCTCTCAACTTTCATCAGCCAGATTAACTCTGTCCCTCCTTTAATTCTTCCTGCAAAGCATCTAAAATGCCGTTGTTCCCTTCTTGATCTCTTTCTTATGCTAACTCTCTTTCATCTTTTGCCTTTGCTGCCTTCATCATCTTTGCTGTCCCTCTGCTAGCCCTCTTCTACTGTGTCTCCTCCACCTTGTTACTCCTTTTTACCTTTTGTAGAGCGTTGTCACCTCACAGTAAGATGTCCTGTTCGATTCTCAGCTAGAGCGTCTTCTGTGTGGAGACATGCGTGAATGGGTGTACCTTCACTGAAGGTTGTGCATCAGGGCTGGCAACTCGGCACGTAAAAATCTACTGCCAATCATTAGCGGACCGGAGTTCCGCTGTGGCGACCCCTAACTGGGAAAAGCCAAAAGACACAACAAGACCCTGTATTTACCTCTAAATGCTACTCTCACTTTTCTATGTATCCACATCAGCCGTCATTTATAATATATACTGTGGACTTGCCTCTTGGTTGTGTCTACTGCTCTCCAGATTGACTTTGCCAATAACACATTTTTCTTATAACATGACACAGCTGATGTTTCCTTCCCAGTAATGCTGTTCTGCAAAGTTTTCACTTTTTCTTTTGCTGTTTGCTTGTTGAACACTGATGGTCTACGGCCCTGCCTCTTCAGTATCACAGTAGGTGTAAGGGGTAATGCTGGCCCTTCAGGCTGCACTCCTTCCTAATCTCTTACCGAAATGTAAAATTAGAATTTCCTATTGAGAATGTCCAGTTCGTACAAACTGAAAGTTTGGACTTCAGTTGCTTATTATACTAGATTTTCATATCCGCTGTATGGATGGTCTTCTTGCTTGCCGGTGCTGATATTTGTCTGCCTAATACTTCAGTTGTAAAGTATGCAGGTGCAGACATAAACAAGCACTCCAGCTGAGCACACGAGTAATACAACAGCATCAGTAAGCAAAATGCACCATATTACAGCACCAGTGTCCATACAATAAGTATTGTTTATCACGTTCGATGTACCTTGACGCAAATACATAACAAATGGTTGAGAGACTGGCTCATATGTGCAAGAACCATCCCCACTGCAGAAGCAGAAGAAATTAGCTGAAAAAGGTGAAATGGACACTGTTGTACAGCAGGACTGCAGAAAAAAATCTGCTGACAGCTGACAAAGATGTCAAATTTGTTGGTATCCTGAGTTAAATTTCAACAAAAAAAAACTAAAACTCAGTCTTCAAAATAAAAAGATTATGACCTATCTCGAATATATTTTCTACATCACGATTTTCACAGTTTACTGGCTAGCATGATTATACATCATGACTTTATGATAGTGTATATGATAGCTTTGCAAGGCACTAAGTACAAAGTTATTTATCAAAGAAAAAGATTAAGTTCTACAAGTAATGCGCATCAAATGCATGTATTTAGCACTTCATGTGTCCCCTTTATACCTTCCTTCATAGCTGTATATTTTCCTGTTTTGATCATTTTCCTGAATTATAGTACTACACATAGATAGCTTATAAGGTGCCTTTTTATTTCCTTATTTAACTGCAAATGGCAGGGCATTTGAGGCCATTACTGTAACTGGAATTTTAAAAAAAATTTAATTCTTGTAGTCCGTATCTAACAAATTTGTCATAATTTACTGTGCAGACCCACTGCATTCCAGAGTTGTGAAAGACCATAGCCTAACTTTTGCTTTAGATGAGTGATGGTATATCCATTTTAATGTTAGAATAATATAGCTGGCATGTACAGGAACGGATCCCCCACGCACACACATACACACACATATGCACACATACTGCTGTCTCATGATTTTTACTAGAGGTTTTCTGCTTGTTATGATTTGGTACCAGTGTGTTATAGGCCGCTACTTGCATCAAGTTTTCCTCTCAGTCTTCTCTGTTGACTAAGTCAAATATCTTTGTGACCATAAAGTTAGTACTTTCCTTTCAATCTCACCTGTAAACTTCTCATGAAGCTTGATCAGGTTTGACTGTCATCTCTTTCTGGCTATGAACCTCTGTTAATTGCCCAATACATACCTGTCACTGCTATATAAGTGCCAGAGTTTGTGTCCACGATGCATTCATGATCTCTGTGTTGTAGATATGGAGAAGATCACTTCCTCTTTACTAAATGTGTGTATATATGTAAGGATCTGGAGGCTGACCATTCAAGGGGATGTGCCAACCACTTAAAAGACAACATTCAATGAAGAGTCCACAGCCTCAGTATAAACTACAAAGATGGCTGTTGAATGTAGTAATATTCGATGTAGTACCATATAACCACACTGAGCAGAAGCATATGGCAGCATCTGGGCACAATATTTCTAATATGGCCAAGAGACATCTGAACTCAGTGCTGAGGGTAGGAATTGTAAGGTATAGATTAGAAACACTCTCTGTGCATGTACAGTGCTGCACACTGAGATGACAACCAGCTAGCATTCTAAAAACAAGAGAGCAAATCCCAGGTTTACAGGGTAAGAATCAGCACCACAGATGACACACCTTCAGTACAGTCTGTCATTACAGTATGTTGTGTCAGGCAGCAACAGCAGAGATAACAGCCTGTTACTGATGGACTGATAGTTACACAGCACTGTGTTAGTCATACCAGAACCTCCACAACAGTAAATCTTAGCACAGAATGTGTGATGCTGTTTTTTTTTTGTAGTCTGTGCCACACTATATATTGAAAGCATGTTCCATGGTACAACAGACATGATGAATCAGACAAGAGAAAGTCCAGTTTGTGAGTGGATAGTTATCTCGACCAAAGGGAAAAGCAGAAGAATTCCAAGCTGTGATTGTGTTGCTACCTCAAGTGGCCATTGCTGAGACCATGGAATGATCTGTGTTAGTAATACAAGACAAAAATCCATGAAATGCACAACTCACAGTCAGGTTCAGGCATGTGTGTGACAGGCCACTGGTATAAACTAAGTAACTTCAAGCAACAGACAGTCAAAGCTGCAAAACCAGCCATGTTGTTTGTACAAGACTCCACCAGAGATGTGTCTGAGGAGGCCATGGTCGCAGTCCCCTCTACTAGTAATGTACTTCATATGGCACAGTGGCAGAAAAAGTAGTGACCACCACCACCATCATAGAGCTAAGAGTGTAATGCTGAAGCAACATTTATGGAGACCAACACTGTGACTTTCTGTTTCAGTAGATGTGACACTGGGGACAATATGTTTCTATTGCTTACAACTGATTGGGCTTTTTACAGACATTATTATATTATGTGTGGGACATTATTTTTGACCCACTGTATATCATATATAACACTGTGACAATGCTTGATAACCACATGCTGTTCCCTCTGATGAAAGTTTTGATGTTTGCATGTAGTGCTGCTAAATATACAATGGCTTTTCAGGCACTGCTTGATTGGAGTATTACTGTATGGGTGCAGTTTTGGCCACCTCTGTTTATTTTGGATTTTGGGGCAACATTGCACTTTATAAGTGTTTGTTTCTATATGCCTACTATAAGGGATTTTTCTTCTGTTTGTTATAGTATATTTGGCAGTTCATACAACATGAGGGGCTCATAGTAATACATAGGTGCAATGATGTGTTAGCCTTGCTGGTCTGTTGTCTGATAGTCATGACTTTCCTAATACTGTGGGAGATTCTGCAGGGGAGTCAAATGTACATTGTGAGGCTTGCTATAAATTGGAGGGGCTATACTAGTGGTTTGGGATGAATATTTATATTAGCAAGGTACTCCAGACATGCTGCCATTTAGTCATAGCCCGCATTAGGTTCCTTCCATTATAGTAAGCCATACACCTGTCTTCTCTGAGGCTGCCCTACAGTTTCATGGATTTGTGGCTCAGGTGACTGTGTACTCTTCTGGGACAAATCCGTGGGTATCCATATAGGATGGCTGCTACCATCACTGTGGATCAGGCAGGGACATGCCATTCCACTGTCCATATCTTTGCAGAATGTCTGGATTTTTGCCTCATATTTTTGGTTTGTTCCTCATCAAATTTGTGATTTTGGGACAAATCATTTAGGTTTGAAATCACTAAACAATGACAAACATTTGAGTTTCAGACTTTGAATTCTTCAGAAAATGCTTGCTAATACAAAGCCTGTTAATCTATCAACTTTCTAAGGTTGTAAGAATAATATTTAATATCCGCCTCTGATTTGCGGCCATTGACCTACCATTATTTTTGGCTTTTTCCAGATTTCCTGCACTAAGAGATTGAGATGTATGGGCAGAAATGAATGTTATGGTGGAGAATTCATGGCCAGAAAAGGCTACTCATAATGCTCAGTGCATATAAAAAATGATTAGTACACTTTTGCAGCATCATCCTAAGTAAAAGTGCATATAAGGCTATGGATTTCATAACTGCAATGGATCATAACCTGTCCATGTAGTGGTGTGGTGTTGCCTTAGTCATGGTCCCTATCCCTGTGTGTCTCCTATCATATCTGGCCCCTAATTCAATGGTTACATATTCTATTTTCACAGGACATGGTGTAGCCACTCTTCCTCCATCCTGAATGTGTTTACCTGATGTGGACGTAGACTGAGTGCATGATGTTTATTGTGTACTGTGTTGCTGTCATTGTGGTCTGGCCCATACATAACTGTTGTTATTTACTATGCCTATTACCAACAGGATTGAGTCTTAGTGCCCGTGTATGGTATTTTTCTTTGTCCCATGGTCATTGTTGCTTTTTCTTCTTCTGTGTGATACTGAATCTATTGCTCTGTAGCTGCTGTGTGATTGCCAATCAGTACCCTTCACCTATATGGTAACTGACATTTGGCCTTTCCTATTAATCTGATTTAGCTCTCTGCTCTCCTGTTTCTATATAATAAGTACACTATGTGTATGGATTGCTACAGGTGCTTATGTTTTGTTCCTTGTGAAAGTTCATAGCTGCACTATGCCTGCCTCTGACCATTAGTCACAGTCCCTTATACTTGACACCTTTATGAGGGAAGCAGCAGAGATGAATTATTGGTAGTCAGGTGCCACACACTGCTAATGGTAACCATGACATATGCATGTGTGACATCTTTCAGGTATATGCACAAACTGATTTATTTTTATTCCATCCTTTCTGAGAATACACAGTTATCGTGCATGTCTGCTCTATATTTTGGCTCTCAGCTACAGAGTCCACTGCATATAATGTTTTTTTTCAGTGTTGTGGTTTCATAAAACTGCCTAAAGATGACGCAGTCCTTGTCTACCTAATATATTTCTAAATATTAGTATCAAAGTAGTTGTTCACCTAGAATTAAAAGCAATGTTATACAGAATGGTTTCATTTGTGTGAAAGCCAACTGTACATTTTCTTTTAGCTGGCAACTGGCAAGGTCTGAGTTAAGGGAACCTGACTTTGTTCTTATGTGCTTTGCTGTGGCTATTTGTGGGGAAGCATGTGTAGTATTGGAGGTCGTACCCAAACTGAGGTGTTACAATGGCAGAGGAGTACAGAGGAGATTGTGAGTCAGGATAATAAGGAGGACAATACAGTGAAATATGAAGTGAGTTAGAATAGTATAATGTATAGTCTGCACGGAGCAGAGAATAGATGTTGGTAATATGCTATTGGTGAATGCAATTCTCCATTCCAAGCTTGGGTGGACTTTACAAGAAATAACAGGGTAGGAAATTGGGGCATGATTATTTCATTGAAGGACTCCAGTTTTGCTTGGAAATGTTACATACATTTCTTCAACCAAAAGGTTGTTATGCAGTATACTGTTGCATTGCATTGGATTGTTAGGGGAACAACATGGTTTGCGCACCAAAACATAATTGAGGTGAGAGCTTAAGGAGTAATGAGGTATGTAGACAATGGGACATGGTGTTACCAGGCTTTCATCCACAGGCTTCTCATTGCCGTCATTTACCTGTACACTGTACAAGAGCAGTGCAGCCTTTCTTGGTGTCATTTACCTGTACACTATACAAGAGCAGTGCAGCCTTTCTTGGTGTCATTTACCTGTACACTATACAAGAGCAGTGCAGCCTTTCTTGGTGTCATTTACCTGTACACTATACAAGAGCAGTGCAGCCTTTCTTGGTGTCATTTACCTGTACACTATACAAGAGCAGTACAGCCTTTCTTGGTGTCATTTACCTGTACACTATACAAGAGCAGTGCAGCCTTTCTTGGTGTCATTTACCTGTACACTATACAAGAGCAGTGCAGCCTTTCTTGGTGTAATTTACCTGTACACTATACAAGAGCAGTGCAGCCTTTCTTGGTGTCATTTACCTGTACACTATACAAGAACAACACATCCTTTTTTGGTAAGCAGCAGTGTAGTATATAAAGCTGTTACTTCAGTAAGGAGTACTACATCATGAAAACACTTGAGGTTCTTAATTACCAGTCCAGGGTAACTTATCGTTAGCCATGTGAATCAAGATGCTACCTCACACTGAAGGGAGCAGCTCTAACTGGTGGAATAAACATGCCATGGATGACTAACAAGATGAATGAATAAGATGGTTTACTATCAAAAATGTGAGTATTCATGTATCAAACATGCAGGATCTAGAGGTGGAAACATTGAAATCCACCTCTACCGAAACCTACACCATCAAATCCTGGATTTGCTCCCCATGCAGACCCATGTTAGTGCTTGTTTCTGAGTAGGGTATTTTGCAATTTGGTACAATTTCAGAGTTGTACTTGATCCATGTTGTAGATTTTGATATTTCTGCCTGGAGATCCTACATGTTCAACATAGAAATACTAAGATTCTTGATAGTAAACCAAATAAGACACTTGTTATGATTGTACTCAAATATCTACTGTCATGGTCAGAAACTGCTGTACTATATAATGTGTTTGATTCTCTGAATAACTTATAAAGCTCAGTATGTATATATATATATATATATATATATATATATATATATATATATATATATATATATATATATATAATGTATGTGCATATCAGCCTCTTGCTGTGCATTTTCCATTAACTTTTCCTATTCTTAAGTTCCTAGACTGGTGCATGAGATTCAAGCAGACGTATGCCCTGATGTATCTGGAGGCATAAAGTTACATTGCCAATTTAGCAATATCTGTGAAGATTCAACAGTCACATGGACAAAAGACTCGGTACTGTTGTCCAGTATTCAGAAAAGGTAAGTTGAGTAAGACCTTTCTCTGCATCCAAGTGTGGACAACTCATGTGGTACCTGTTCCTTTCAAACACATTGATTTATGTGACAGTTATCTCGGTACAAGGCTAAACAAGCAACACATTAAGCCCAATATACTTTATTTAACTCTGCCATTTACTATATGGTGCTGCACCAGTCTTGTCAGAAAAGCTCTGGCTTGTATTTCTTATCTTCTGTTTTGGTGAAAAATGTATTTCTGCTAGTTTTCTTGGAAAATGTACAAACACTACTGCACATAATCTTTAAGTTGCAAGGTGATAAACTGTTATATGTTACAGAAAGTAGAAAAAAAAACATTTTATATTGTTGCCATGTTTTTTTTTTTTTCTTTATTTGTGTAGTACACTTTCAACATAAGGTTACCAGAATACATTAACACACTAAGCAAATAACTAGAATGTCAGTTTTGGAGAATATTTTGCCTTCTATCTCTTATCTATGTAATGTACACTTTTTATATTGTAGATGAAGACCAATTTGTTTTATACTGCATTCTGCCATTGAATTTTCCATATTCTTTACCACCATTGAATATTTTTCCTCTAGGTCACTCCTGCACTCAGTAGGTATTTTCCAGTTAACAAAACACACTTACTGACTAATGTTGCTTTAGTTGGTGTCTAGTCATAAATTGCCCTCTTTCAGGAGATGACCACCTTGAATCAAAGTCACAGCTACTCAGAGTGGCTGCATTCTAGAGTTCCAAGTCAGTCGGATCTCACAGTTTCATATCAGCTTTCCTGTATTACTTGTCATACTTAAGGGGTGAACGTGCAGGTTTTCAGTTGTATAGACAGCACAGGTCTTCTTTATTTCCATTTCCACTTGTCTGTCAAGACAGGATGAAAACTTAATTTCTGGATAAATAGCTTTCCTGCATGGTCCCTTCAACTAATCATCATCATGGCTACACGGTGATCCTAATTCTACAACAGAAAATGTGTCTAACGTGATCCTCCCTGAGACGTAATGGCTCTCCTTCTGTACAAGGTTCCACATTGTAGAAATAAATGAATATACAATGATGCTATGTGGAGCACATCTACTGACTTCCCTTACAATTCACTGGAGTTAGCCTTAAAATTCACTTGTCCAGTAAACTGACACAGAGTCGCATTACTATGTAAGATGGCCTTCCAAATTAGACATGCAAGCAGATTGTGTCACATAAGAGTCTTAGTTCTGGTTTGGTTGTGGATGCAGATGTTAGAGCTAGCAAATGAGGAATGTTTCAGGTGATACTGATTATGACTGTCCAGTATGTGCCTTTAAAACAGCTTCAAGTAACTCGATTCTAATTTTCTATGAAGAGAAGAAGTGGGTCAGCTCTCCAGTTTTGTAAGTAAGCAAGAAAGGTTACTGCACTTCAAACTATATTTCCCTATTTCGTGTTAGTTTGTTGATTTAAACTCATAACCATTAATATGCAGCAGTGAACTCCAAAGACCATAATCATTTTGTTACTCCAGAAACAAAAACTAGTTCTATGAGTGGCCTTATTTATGACTTGTGTACTGAAGTTTGTGCATCAGTCTTTGACTAAAGCTTTTTTTTGTTTTGCTCCCCCTTAATGTTATTGAACCAGCATGGCTCCCCATTGTCCCACATCCACACTGGGTCTACCATCTAATCTTCTGCCCACCTGGACTTACTTGGTATTTCTGGTGCTGGTTGTGGATCCTAAGGGCATTCTGGAGGCTTGGCTGTCTTTGCATCCATCCAGGGTTTTTTGTCTTTTATATGCCCTACCTACCTACTCCCTTTTCTACCTCCCAACTCCTCTCTTTGGACCACACCCTCCCCCTTGGAAAACATCATTGTCAAACATCCTCCTTGCCACTCCATCAATTGCCCAAGCCACTAATCCAACCCAGTTCACCTGGTCTGTTGTCTGGGCTTTATCCATCTAAGCCACCGGAATGGCTAGTCATTCGCTAAATCTTGTATCATTTGTCAGTGTTTGAAACCATTTTGAAGCATGAATACATTTTTATATACACATAATACATGATAAATAGGGAAGGAGACAGGGGGAACCCTCAGAGATAGTTAATAATCACAGGAAACAATGATTACTATGCCAGACCTTAGGAAATGAATACCTTACTCAGACATAGCTTGCAAGCTGCTGTACATGCATCCTGTATCCAGGGATAAACAGAGACAAATGTAAGTATATAAATTATCATTTCTGAGATGGCAAATAATATATTAAAGCACATTAAAATATGATCTAATAAATAGAGATCCATCTTCATTAACAGTTCAGGACCGATGTCACAGGCATTAGGATGACTCAGCAGCTAAAACTTTCCCAGGCTGCATAAAACCCTTTCCACTCCCATTATGTATCACTCATCTCACACTCCAGTCCTTCTTTGCTGTGCTTTATGAATGGTCAGAAGAAAACATCCCAAGCTATAATGCTATCAAAAGTTCAGATTTGTGTCTGAAACTGTGTTTCTCCATGAAATTTATTTTTTTATTTTTTTATTGTTATTTTCTATACTTCCCTAGTCATGCAGATTATAATTTTCTAATCTTTTTCTGTCAAAAAGTTAGCTTTTCCACTTTCTGCACTTAGGGCATCATGATGCCCCAACCTGTCTTTAGAAAGAGTGCCTATAAGTGGACTAATCCACCTACAAACTGTCACATGTATTGCCTTTACTGTCTTGGAGAAACATCTAGCTTTTCTCTGTTCCATTTGTTTAAGATTAAATCACGATGTGCAAAGAAGGTATCATTAAATTCTCCAAGCCTTCTATTATCAAAGGCTTTATGTACCATTCAATTTGAGGGTCAGTCTGACCCTCCTTCTGTCTCTTCCTCATCTACTTTTGTAACACAGGGTTTTAAAGTGTCGACTCTTACTAAAAAGGAAAAGTTAAACTATATCTCTGAAAATGTTTTTCCATACCAGTGTGATGGATCGAGATATCCCGGTTATCTCCCTGACACCACTGGCATATCACAATTGCCAGTACCTATTGTATTGGTACCATTACTGCATTTCCTGATGTTTATGCCTCTGGCATCACTACTTCCCATGTCACTTCCATCAGCATCCAATTTTTAGATGCCATATTTTCAAGCGTCAGCCATGCTGGCATCCATCTTTTCAGCATCTATATCAGCATTGTTAGTACTACCTTTCTTAGTATTGGTAGCCCCAGTGTTGGGAACTCTGTATTTTGGCCAAATGTAGCTGTTCCTGCTGTTGTGCTCTGGGCTGTTCAGATCCCCATAACTCTAACACCAATTTCTCAAAGAACAGCTTGCCAGAATCATTGATTCCATACTAAAATGGGCTTACTTCCTTGTCCTTTCCTATAGCACATATCGCCCAATAAGAGAAATAGGTACCCTCCTGCCAGACTGCTAAACAAATCCATTAAGGTCCTTTGTTCCACCTCTATAGAGAAGTTTTGGAGCCTACTGACTCAGAATCACCTCTAAACAAACAAAGTCTTTGCAAAGACAAAACGTGGAACCTATGTTAAAAAAGAAAAAGTCTTATCCACTGTATACTACTGAAAATATACATTCCATTTTCTTTCTCCTTCTGTTTTGTTTTTTCCTTTGTGGACTTGGCACATAGTTTAAAAATGTAAGAATACAGTGTTAAAAAAGCAGTTTATACACATAAGGTGCATTTAACAGCATGTAGTTCATAAGTAGAGTTAGCCTGACTGAAATCTTTTAATTTCCCTTTTGTCTTTAAGGCTGTTTTTTATATAAATGCTACATTTTTTAAACTGCATGCCAATTCCATTTGCTACAGTTCAGCTCTGTGTTTTTTCCTCATACTTATTTGCCTGTCCATTTAGGGATTACTTTAATTGCTAGTTTCAAGATTTCTCCACAGGCATGTGCCAAATGGTGACTAACATGAGACAGTTTATTCAGGCTCTAGAGTAGCAGTGTGTTGGGGGGGGGGATCAAATTTCCAGTATTGAGGACATTGGTACAGAACCAATGGGTCATCCAAAAGGAAGTAAGCATGTGCTTACAGTATCACTTGCTCTATCTCTATCTCTCTCTCTCTTATAAATTGCAGCCAGTTCCTAGAGTGACCCTGCAGATGGCCATCAATATCCAAGGAGTGCACAAGGCAAAGAAGTCGCCAGGTATTTCTTCCATATCACACACACTGAGTCACATGTAAGGATAGTTTAGACTCCATGATCTACCTGCTACATGTCTTTGGAATGTGGGAGAAAACAGGAGCACCCACAGAAAACCCCCACAAGCACAAGGAAGACATGCAGACTCCACACAGAAGGCACCCCAGCCAAGAACTGAACCAAAGAACAGCTTGCATATAATGCACACAATTTGGAGAGCAAAATATCTTAGATAGCATTGTCTTTTGATAAGCCAAAGACTTCTACTTGCTATGCCTAGGGATAGTGTCATGAACAAGTAATTTCTTTATGAGGCATAGTAAGCTCTATAGAGAGCTATCATATCCTAGGAAGGAGAAGTCACATCACAGTTCAGAGTAGTTCCTTCTGTTTAATTATTTGTTTTTTTAAACAGCTTTATTGAATTGAAATAGATAAAAAAATATCTTAAGTTATGTACAATTTTGAATATGCTTACTAATGACAGTGAAGAAAAAAACAAACACATTTAAACTATATACAATGGCACTTTCCACAAATACATGTTAACAAATTGAAAATTCTTATAAATATTGATACATTACTATTAAATTATTTACCTAACAAATCATAAACTTTCTTCCACATATTGCTTACAATAGTATTTCTAGAGGATCTTGCTCTTTTGGTCAATATCTCTAAATTACATACTTCAAAAAGTAGATTTTTGAATTCATTTACTGAGGGAGAAGATTTAGACTTCTAATTTCTTGTAACCGTTTTACTGACTACTGATAAAATAGACCAGAGCAGAGGTTGATTAGTTTCTGTAATACAGTTAGGAACAGGAGTGTTAAACAATACTAAAGAGATTTTGAGAGTAAAAAATTATCTGTGAAAATTGCTTGTAAAAAATGATTGTCTTTCCAGAAATGATTTAATTCTGTACAATCAAATACCATATGGGCCCAATCAGCATTAACTACATTATTACACCTCCAGCAGTTAACTTTTTTCTTATTACATTTACTTAAAGAAAGTAGGGTTATAAAAGATCTATGCAAATATCTCCATGTGAAAATTTCCATCTTAGTGAAGAAGTGGTTACACTAGCAATTTGTAATACATGTGATTTGTCTTTCTCTGTTGGGGGATGATTATTAATTAAGGAGAAATAATTCCAATAATTATCTGATATATTATCTAGATCTAGTTTAATTGCTTTATATAAGTGAGATAAAATGTTCTTAGTTGGTGATTTAGGGTCTATATTAGATCAGCGAACGCTTAAAAAAGCGAACGCTGATTGATCAACCTTATGTAAGTGAAAGCTTATAATCTCGAACTGTCAGATCAGCGATTTTTTTCCTAGGGAAAAAATTGCTGATCCAAAACACATACAACACAAGCACACCAAACAAACAGAAATCCACACACATACACCTAAAATCTGACACCTAACCCTACACTAAACTATGCACACACCACTAACTATCCATTTACCTTAACCCTAACCCTAAGGTCCATCACTATCGCACACTCACCTTACCTGCTCCCTAACCCTAACTCACCTAAACCCACCCTAACCCTCACGTCCACACAATCGCACACATACCTAAACAGAGCCCTAACCCTAACTCACCTAACCCACCCTAACACTCACAGCCACACAATCGCACACTTACCAGAATCTGACCCGTAACTTTCCACTACAGCACTGAAAATACCAAAGCAACAGAAACGGACAACGAAAGTCTTTCCCTAGGAAAAAATTTGGGTTTCTGTTGCTTCGATATTTTGAACATTCGCTAAAATAAGGTCGATCAATCAGCGTTTGCTTGTTTAAATGTTCGCTGATCTAATATAGACCCGGTGATTTATGATTTATAGACAGCACCATATACTGAATTAATTTAGAAACTGAACTTTTAGTTCATAAAGTCATAGAATCAAGTTTATTAGATACATATTTTCTACTTTCGTTTAGATCCAACCAGGATGTTGTGTCAAAATCATATTCATTCTTTAGTAAGTTAATGGATTTCAGATCATTATTAGATATCATTTGGGGACCAAAATATTTAATTTTTTGTTGAAAAGAATACATTTTCATAAAATCAAAAGAAAATATAGCACCTTGCGTGTAGGCTATAGGAAATAGGAGAAATAGCCAGTCTTTATACAAGTTGAATTTATATAAATAGTTTCTAAATGATCTCAAAAGAATTATATAATTTGTTCTAAAATTCTGAGAAGAATAAGTGGAAAAAAAAATCCTTTAAGATCCAGATAAAGGAGTTATTAAACAGCATTACTTTCTGTGATTTATTATTCTTTATTGCATCACTCATTAATGTTTCTAGAATGTTCTTCCACTTAACAGTGTATTTAATATCTATAGGAAGAGAAATAAATTTAGCCATTGCAGGGATTGAGTAGATTTCCAAACTAGGCAAAGCTATACCTCCATTTTCCCAATTTTTCATGTGATAAAAGAAGGCTATTCTAGGTCTAATAGGGAACCATAAAAATTTATGTATCATAGAATTAAATTTCTTAATTAGTGAACAAGGTGGGGGTAAAGAGATTGAATGGATAATATAAAGAACTGTATGTAATAGAATCATTTTAATAATTAAAAGTTTTTCATCCATAGAAAATTGGATTTTATTCAATTTTTAATGAGATTTCCTATTGCCAATAAGATTTTATTGTAATTGATTTGAATGATATATTTTATGTTGTTAGCAATTGCAATGCCTAGATAAAGTAGTTCATTAGACTGTGCTTGGTATTTTTTATAGACATCTAGTAATTCTAGTTTTTTAGGGCCAATTGTTAATATTTTAGTTTTATTATTATTAAAGGTTAAACCTGACTTTTTTTTAAAGTATTCAGCATCTTTAAAAAGATCATGACTAGATGTATTATTACCACCTAGTGTAATGAGTATGTCATCTGCAAACATTTGTAATTTGGAAACATCATTAGGACTCAAGCTATAACCTTCAATGTTTTCATCATATCTTATCAAGTTAGCCCAGGGTACCATAATCAATGTAAATAGTAAAGAAGATAAAGGGCACCCTTGCCTTGTTCCTTTAATTATTGGTATATTTTGGGATATATGTGTACCTATTTTAATGTATGCTTGGCTACCTTGATATAAACTTGTAATTAGATTTATAAAACTATTAGAGAAGTTTAGTTCCTCCAAAAGTAAAAATAAATAGTCCCAACTGACTGACTCAAAAGCACAGTTTATGTCAACAATGATTAATGTTAAGCTGTTTTTAAGTATTTAACTGATTCAATTAAGGACAGAATTCTTTTGATATTGTCATAAGAATTTCTGTTTGCTATAAATCCTGTTTGATCTTCATCGACTAATGTGGGGAAAAAAAATTAAGTCTGCAAAAATTGACATAAACATTTTGTAATAAATGTTTAATAAGGAGATAGACCTATAAGATGAACATTTAACAGGGTCCTTATCAGTTTTGAGGACTGGGGAGATAAAAGTGACCCCGGGATTCATGAACCTTGCGCCAGGCGCACGCATAGCGTAGGCGTTATAACGCCAAATATGGCCGCCGAGCGATTCAGGTGCAACTCAATTCCACGGTAATACACCGAGGAGTGTCTCAGAGGGAATACATGTCATCTGCAGAGGGGTGTGCCACCGTAGCAGGAAGCACATTGGAGCACAGCAAACCTGGGCTGCACATTGCAAATCACAAGCTGCAGGACCGGGGTGTGGGGTAATAGTTCAGCTGAGAGCACACAATGCGCGCAGAAGTGCATGTGTATGAGGATGACTACATTCTCTTAACCTAGTCATGTGACGCTCACCCCGCAAACAACATCGGAAACAGGAAGGTGATGTTAAGAATATGAGGAAATGTGGAAGAAGTGTAATTGGAGTACTAATGAGCAATCAACACTAATCAACCCACGAAGGCCAATCGGCGGCAGCTGACAACTCTGCATGCAGAAACCTGCAAAACGGGATAGGGGAGGCATATGAATGCAAAGAAAGTAGGGGAGTTAACAGATTGCAAAGATAGAAGACCTGACACAGCAGAGCAAAGCAGACAGGCAGCACAATGGCGGCAGCACACAAAACACATGATATGCCATGTCCCAGAAAGTACAAATAACAGTGCTCTACAGGATGCATGCCAGAAAATAGTAGGTGCAACGTGCAGAAATAGTAAGGGAAGGTCGAAAGGTAATCCATGGCAGGCAAAAGTAATGCAACACCAAAGGCAACAGCGTTGTAATTCCATCGGTAAAACATGGAAGATAACCCCCAGATACGGCCGTACAAACACACCCTATGACATCATCGGTGTGCACAGCACAATAGTATAAAGTGTGAATGCACACAACACACAGCCGTGTATTCCCAAACGCCGCACCATAGGTGTAAACACATGGGGAACTTTTAAAATGTATATGTTGGGTGCTGCCGTGGCTGTGATCCATCAGCATGTGTTAGAGACAGACGGTGTTGTGGAGGAGGATGCCGACAACCACCGTAGGCCTCGGAGGAGAAGGAGAGTGTTCAGACCAAGGGTAACCTACCAGGGGCTACAAGACCTGGAGATAGTAGAGCGTTACAGGGTAGACAGGGACACGTTACAGCAAATAGTGGAGCTGTGCCGGCCACGCCTGAGAACAAGAAACAACAGAGGGGAACCCATCCCAGTGGACACAAAGGTATGTGTAAGCTTGCAAATACTGGCCACAGGTACCTTTCAAAGGCCAACTGGAGATATAGTGGGCATCTCACAGGCATCAGCATCCAGGGTACTACACCAGTTCCTGGATGCCATGTTACCACATGCCAATGAGCATATATACTTCCCCAGATCTCAGGAGGATTTGGCTAGCAATATGCGCCGCTTCCACCATGTGGCACAATACCCGGAGGTACTGGGTGCGATAGACTGTACGCACATACAAATCAAGTCACCACCTGGCGAGCAGGGTAGACACTACATAAACCGCAAGGGATTCCCCTCCATCAATTGCCAGGTCGTGTGCAATGCTCAGGGCATTATCATGGATGTGTGTGCTGGCAGCCCTGGAAGCTACCACGACTCCCATATCTGGCATGCCTCACAGCTGTATCAGGTATTTGCCAGGGGGGACATCCCACAAGGCCATCTCGTGGGGGATGCTGGCTATGCACTGGAGCCGTGGATGATGACTCCCATCAGAAATGCACACACACACATGCAAGAACGCCATAATGAGGCACATGCACAAACCAGAATAATCATAGAGCGTGTGTTCGGGATGCTGAAATCACGGTTCTGGTGCTTGGATACATCTGGTGGAGCCTTGCAGTACTCTCCAGGCACATGTGCCCACATATTCATAGTATGTGCCATGCTACATAATATGATCCCGTGGAAGCAGCTGCTGCAGGGACATAATGGTGAAGGGCCACAAAGCCCACCACAACTGCCAAGGCCAGTCCAGGCACAGAGGGTTCCAGACCAGGAACACACTGTGCGAGCCCCAGTAGGCAGATGGAGGCGTACCCAATATGCCTACACCTTGGCAAAGAGGGAACGTATAGCACATACTCTGACAGCATAGGCCCCATGGACTGACACCTCCCTACCTGCACACACAGTGAAATGGACGGCACACAAACAGGACCACCTGTAAAGTGTACTGTATGGGTGGCCTCATGTGTGACTCCAACATAGGCAGCCCCCAAACACTGTACACCCAACAGCCAGTGGAGCATGTAACGCCAACACCTGAACAGTACGTGGGTCCTACAGCATATGGCGTTGCTGTATGCCTGCCACATTCGCCGCAAGATGTATACATATAAATATATATATATATATATATATATATATATATATATGTGTGTATATATATATATATATATATATATATATATATATATATATATATATATATGTGTGTAGATAGATATATATTATATATATATAGAAATATATGTACACATATACATATATATACTACAATTAAGACAGGGAATTAGAGGGATATAAGGTGACTGAGATGTAACCCGCGATATCTGTACATGGTATACATAGTAAAACGACAACCTGAACATCCGGGAGGTTCAACATAAGAGGATACCGCCAACCATGGAACGGGTAACATACCGATATGCATAACCGCGAGGCGGAAAGATTGCCAGACCACAGTACTGTAACAGTACATGCGCGTGTAATAGTATGATGATATGAAGGGAGAGGTAGACACCGCCGCCGGTGTTGCGGTCCACATAGGTACTGTGTGCAACCGTCCCCGTGAGTGCCGTAGTATGTGTACGTGTGCGCTGAGGGTGCCGTGTGTGTCGCTGTGTGAGTGTAATGTGTGTGTGTCTGCAACATGTGTATGTTGGTGTCACGTTAGAGGCAGAGCGGAATATTAGGTGTAGGCATACGGTAACCTAGCCTCAGGCATTTGTACACTACTAGTCCCAAAGTAGTAGTGAAAGCCCCACCCTGGCTAGGTGTGTCGTGACATAGAACGATATAAAGTGAATATGTCCCAGATGGTAGCACAGGAATATACCCCATATGAAATGGAAAGGACGTATGTAATAGTCATGCCTGTATGTACGACACTGATATGTTAATTGCAATAAGATACGTCGGCAAAGTCACACAGCAATAGGTATGTATCGCGGAAATACATATGTGCTACCCCAGTACTGACCGTGGCCACGTGCCGGCCCGTAAACACCGCTGTGTGTTCTACAAGTGTCAAACAATCAATTCCCATCTGAATATGTGGCAACCACTGGCAAACAGGCTATCCCAACAACAGGACCACAATGACTGCAAATATCTGGGACAGAATGACAAGGGATAGTTGTCACGTACACACAACTGCTGATATACCACAGATGTTACGGAGGTATACATGCATCAAGCTCACCCGCAGGCGATACCAACACCACATGACAACAGCCCAACCTACAATCCCATAACAAAAGGCAATTAACTGTCAACTCTCCAAGTAGGGACGGAGCACACAGACAACTATACTGGTTATGTAGAGATGCAAGGCCCACAAACCGTATCCGTGACGTACAACCACCGACATTCCCCACTGTACATAATAAAGGAATACAAACCATAACAGCAGCACAAACATACAGTCGGTCAATGACATCTGCATAACCACAACATATCGCGTGGGGGACACAATTAAAGGCGGCTGCATAATTGCATGCGTTGTAGAAATGCAAACAATAGCCATGTTACAGTTTTGAATGCAATACTCCATTATTATACGTCGGCAGGACAGGTACACCCACTTGTTGAAACAAATACTACACCTGCCACACACAATCCATGAGTGACATGAATGCAGACCATACTTGTTCCCATGCATAGCAGATGCAGTCACACATAACATAAGACAATACAGACCATCCCCACGAAGGTAGGGCGAATATCCAATGCCCAGGCCGAGAATCCAATTATACCCCAGTATCGACGCGTAATTACTGAATGGAGTAGATGTACAGGTGATATGCATGTAATTACTCACGTACACATAGCCGCTGATATACCACAGAAGTTACGGGGGTATACATGCAGCAAGGCCACCTGCAGATGATATTGGAACCAATTAACAACAGCCCAAGCTACACTCCCATAACAAAAGACTATTAACTGTTAACTCTCCAGGTAGGAATGGAGCACACAGACAACTATACTGTCTATGTACAGATGCAAGGCCCACAACCCGTATCCGTCACGTACAACCACCGATATCCCCCACCGTAGATATTAAAGGAATACAAACCGTAATAGCAGCACAAACATACAGTCAGTCAATGACATCTGCATAACCACAACATCTCGTGTGGGAGACACAATTAAAGGCGGATGCATACTTGCATGCGTTGTATAAAGGAATACAACAGCCATGTTACAGTTTTGAATGCAATACTCCGTTATCATTCGTCGTCAGGACAGGGACACCCACATGTCGAACCAAATACTACACCCTACACACACAATCCACGGGTAACATTACTTCGAAATATACCTGTCGCCACGCATAGCGGTTGCAGTTACACATAACATAACACAATACAGACCATCTCCACGAAGGTAGGGCAAATAGCCAACGCCCAGGTGAGGAATCCAATTATACCCCAGTATCGACACGTAATTTCTGAATGGAGTAGATGCACAGGTGATATGCACGTAATTACTCACTGAGGAACAGCAATTGGTGGGATGAATTCACATGTTGCAGGTATCGACGTATATAAGGATGACTCTCAGGATATTCAAACCGTATGCTCATACCGAACCAGCAGTGTACAACCGAAAGCGAAAGAAAATGGAAAAACAATACACGGAACGAAACACGGAATGAAACACCAACAAGGTATGTAGAACACACGATATGTACGGTTGTGTAACGCATGATGTGTATGACTAAGCTGTACTGTATGTGAATGGTGGTTGTAATTAATTACACTTGTCCATAATGCAGAAAGTGGTGAAAGGTAGTTATGTAGTGATATCCTGCTGAAAATACCAACGCTTGTGGACACCGTGTGTACAGCAGTCAGACATCATGTACACAGCGGAGACACCACAAGGGATGCCACAGGGGGGCATTAGAGAGAACAATGCCATACCACACGCCATTGCTGGCAGTGGATGTCCAACTAGGAAGTGCCATAGCAGGGGATAGGACATGTATGTATACTGTCACAGCACGCATGTGTATGGGCATATACCGCTAATGTCATATGTAAGATGCGGCCGACGTGCAAGTATGCCCTGCATTAGGGGATACTATGTGAAATATGTGTAATGTAAAGCTGTCTAGGTAGATATGACAGATATCATACACAGTATCACAGGCATATCATGCATAACACAGGTATCGCCTATTGGTATGTACAATAACAGGATACATATGGCCTGTAGGTATGGGACAGAGTAGTAGCATGATAGCTAGCCGAAATGGAAGGGACACCAAGTAACCATGCCCAAAGGACCTGTAGCAGCTGCACAGGTGCACAGTGGGCAACAATGCAGTCTGGCAGGTCCATGTGTAAACACATGTGCAGTTTACACAGTAGTGTCACCTCCCCATGGTAGTGTTCTGTGAACAGCAGAGGCGGGTGTCAACTGCACGTCTACACAGTACCGCTGCTGTGGTGGTACCAGGACTATGTGTCACTCAAACAGCAAGGGAGGTATCACATGAACAGTGCTACTGTGTGTCCCTGCAGGATGTGCACAGGACCTATGTTCCACAGCATGGTGTGTGTTGTGTTTGTGGAAGTAACACAGAAGCCCAGCCCATGCAGTGTGGCGTGTGTGCACATATCCAGGAGCATTCCGTTCACACTGCCCACCACAGATGTCATGTATGAGGAGTATATGCATCAGTAATGTGGAGGACATGGGCCGTGTCAGAGCAGAAGACACCCCTGAGTATGTGGTATGCAGATGTGTACAGATGTGTTGTCCGTATGTCAGCCGCATATTTAAACTGTCTGAGCCCGGTAAACATCGTGGCATGACAATGTTGTGCCATGTAAAGCTGTAGCTGTTGTTGAAGGTACACCATAAATGTGGTATTGTACCCTTGACTGTGTGTAGATGTATGTTTTTCACAGGTACAATGGCTACCTATGTACCAGCATCACACACAGTACAGATAGGTGTGGCCTTGCAGAAGGGTATCCATGCCACAGTGGAATACGGTAACCACAGGACTGTGTGTGGCATATGTGTGTACAGCAACCATGTACAATGTGATATGTATGTACGGGATCAGTATCCATGTGATAGTCAGTGGGTGAATGTTGTTATGCAAAGGTGATGTGCATGCACCATGTGTCATGCATCCTGATGCCATGATACTCATATGATGTATCCGCCACACTGACACCCATATGGTTGGTATCAGTATGAGCTGGTGGAGCAATAATGGCGCTTGGTATGTAGGCGTGGGATATCTAGGCATGGACAGTACTCTGTAACAGCATGTTCTGTATGTAAGCATATAGTGAACATGAGGGGCCCCATGACTGAGGACTGTGTAATGCAATATGTACCTGACATGTAGTAGGTACTATGGTATGCTTGCACCACTGTATGTCCTGTCCATGAGCCACATAGCATAACATCCTGAGACACAGGTTATGATGTGCAGGTGGATGTGTAAGTTGCCAATACCAGAACGTGGAATGGTGCTGAAAGGCAATGTGAGGACAACGTCTGATGTGTCGGCCTCTGTACCACCCCAACCGCCCATGCAACGGTATGACAGGTGGCCAGCATGTGTATGTGCCATGCTGTGGCATACACAAGCCCAACACGGGTGCTATGAAAGGCCTGGAGGCCATCAATGTGTGTGGGAATCACGTTCGTGAGGATGTGCCCCATTGCCATTCAGAATGGTCCAGTCATGGGTGTATGACTACAGTCCCACACGTGCAATGCAGTGCCACCCGTGGGTAGTGCAAGAAATGCCGCTGTGTGGCAGTCAGGGTACACAATGTCCGACAACAGGCTAGCAGTGAATATAGTGGCCTGGTGCGAAGACATATACCGAACAGGTTGGTGGAACATTACAGCCAGGGACATCGGAAGGTGACATCGGGCCAGCGTCCCAGGACATATCGTGTGCATGTCAGTACTGTGTATGTGTCCACAGGGACACTACGATGTCCATGTATGGATTGCGACCCTGTAGTGAGTGAGAGGGTGTATTGTCAGTAAGTACGCCATCACCTGGCACGTTGCCAACATTAGCTCGGTCTGCAATGCCTGGGTGACTACTGTATGTGACATCAGATGTGGATGTAGCCAAACAATACTGACATACCACCACAATGCCTGAGGCCCCACACCGCAATGTGCGGCAGTCATGTTTAAGTAGCTAGCCTTGGAGTATGTGATGATGGACCTCGAGGACCCACCATGGCTGACAAGTGATGCACCCCACACATGTGAATGTACACCACTGTGCAACAGCCTGCACATGTGGTTGTACATCATATGTGCATGGAACATGACCACCACAGTGGCGTCTGTGAACAGGTCAGTACCGCCATGTCTCTGTGTGGAATAGCATGGTTCCTGCAATTGTGTACATGCTACTGAAGCGCACTGTGGTATGTGTCAGCATATGTATGTGCAGTGTCCATCTGCTGGGGTGTCATGCCATTAACAACTGCTGTCAGCAGACGTCTGTAGTACTGGTTGTAGTACACATGTTCCGTGTATGCTGCGATGGGTGTGTTTCCAGGGTGTGGCTAGCAGGGCCGTGTAGCATATGTGTTGAATCCACCAAAGAGGGGATAACCCCAGGTGCGTCACACCAGTCACATGGAGGTATTGTGCATGCTACGGGTAGTGTAGGTATGGTATGTGTTGTGTAATGTGTCATCCAGCTGAGCGGAGTGCATGACTCAAGCATGTGTAGGTACATGGGTGTCTATTCCAGGGAAGTGTGGGTTGCTGACAGCACATGGCAGTATTAGCTGTCTGAGGCCCAATGTACAGTATAACAACACAGATGGTATGTAACCTGTGGTGTACAATGTCGACTCTGTCGTGTGTTACAATGTGTATAGCAGTCACAAACACGGGTATCTGCACATGGAGCACCTATGATGCATTGTGTTAGGCAACTATCCAGGATGTGTGCAAAACACTGTGTGATGTGTGAACCCCTCACCTGTGGGTGTTCCAGTCCAGGTATGTGCCTGGGAGGTACGGTCCGTGTACAATCCGTACCCGCAGGTGTGCTGCGCAGAGCATGGAGGCAGGTCCCAGTCACCACAGAGATATGTGAGTGGTGCAATAGTGTGTGTGCCTCACTTGTGTGCAGCACAGTGGAAGATGCAAGCATTGTCCCACACGACCCCATGCTGTGCCTGCCTGTTACAGCCCTGCCGGAGACAGTTATGTGAAACTGCCACAGAGGCAGTATAGCATGTGAAGATGTACATGTGTGCTCTACACCCCAGGCCGATGGCTGCAGGTCATGAGTGCCACAGCATTGTGGTCGACCAGGACTGTCATAGCGGTCAGATACCACATGCCTGTACAATAACAGTAGGAGCATAGGCAACAGTTGCAGTGACACAGTAGGTCAATGTACAGTGTCCCTGTGTCCAGACCACTGCCTACTGTACACCATGGCTAGACACACACCCAGAGGGCTATAACACCGGTGAGCCATTGAATGTCCCAGTACACGTAGTCTGTGTATTGCCATCACAGGGCAGTCACAATAACATGTTGTATGAGAGATATATTGTACCAGGTGATGTGTCATGTGTGCGTATGTTGAGTTGCAGAGGTGTTCACCTGTCCGCAACATCTCATTGCATGATGCCTTGTGTAACATGATGTGTGGAACTGCAATGTGATCCACAACAGGGTCATCCGTGACTGGTGCGTTGTGAATGGTGTAACCCATGGGTCTGCGGGATATACACTGGTGCTGTCGGCTGCCATGCTGGGGGCCACCAGTGGTGCCTACAGTGGTCATACAGACATACTGCATACATTGTTCTGGCAGGAATGTCCATTGTTGTAGATGATGTGGTACTACGTGAAGGTAGGTGTGTGTTGTGAATGTTACCCATCCAGACATGACCGTCAGGTGCAGTCATGGTTGTCGACAGCATCACACCCATCCACAGCTGTCAGCACCCTGTCCCCAGAATGGGTAACAGTAGCCCTCGTACTGTGTGACTAATGTGCAGATGGCGGAACACCTACTACTGGCTGGCTGACAGTGTCATCTAGGAAGGCTATATGATGGCTGGAATACGCTGCTCTAATGTATAATTATGATATCCCAATGAATTACATTGATTCACATATAGTAAGCCATGGCTGGCATGTAAACCGTGTACAACAATGACTGTGTGACAGACCCTACCAATGTGGAGCCGTGATGAACATGCACCCGTTAGAACACCAAATGAGGTACGTTGCACGTAATGATGTACAACTGACAGCTATGGGCACAGCATGGATGCAGAAGCACATCCCCCACAGGCAGTACCACTCTACGTTGGTAGGGGGGCATTGCACGAGTACATGTGACAGTTGCTGTATTGCCACATGTACGACATATCCGTCATATATGGGTAGCACTGGTATGTGACTATTGGACATGCCTGTACATACGACCATGTCCCACAGGATATGTGTTACGTGTGTACAACACCTGTCATACCTTCATCAAGCTGTGAAGTGTATGACTGCCAGTGTACCTGTGTGACATGTTGTGCAATGGGTGCAAAGGTACGCAGTAGTGCATTACATGCCCACATGTCCTGCACAGGTGCATAGCCTGAACATACAGTACAAATAGGGTGTTGGATAATAGCAACCCACAAGAGGTGATGGGTACGGGTGGCAATGCACTATCACCTTTCCGGGTAAGGTGTGCATGTCCATGACACATTAGCACCTGAGATGTTAGCAGTACAGCTGTACAGGGCGGCATGCATATTTGATTACAAATACCCTTGCGTGTTCCACCACTGGCCTGTTGACAGACAGACACCAACACAGTGTGCAGCATTGACATGTGCACAGCACATCATCGCTGGCTACAGTAGAACAGGGTTACTGTGTTGACATGTGCACAGAACAGCAGCGCCAGCCACAGTCGAACACGGTATGTGTTGAACCCCACCATCATTGTAGCCCATGCCACAGACAGACGTGTTATGCATCTGTGTATGTACGGCTGGGAATGGCCCTGGCCTAGCAGTATAGCTGTGTCAGTGTTGCGAACAACATACTGAATGGGCTGTGTGTGTGAGGTGTGCGTCATACGTGTATGGTCTGATGGATGATACCAGCAGTGCCCCCGCTATGTGAACATCCCCATCCCCATAAATGAATACCTAGGCTGTGCTCAACACCATGGTCACTGTGGGAGGGATGGTGCTGTGCGATGCACCCGCCGACATGGTGGTGACAGCAGGCGCTGGATGTAGACATATGTGGCACCCATGTCAGGCCGGGGTACCATCCATGTGCACGGGATATCACGGTGCGGGCACATACAGCACTGTGTTGAACAATATCACAGCACATAGCACCTGTCAGGGGTAATGTGTATGCATGGATGTGTGATGCCAGCATGCACCATACACACCCCCACCATGCAGCATGCTGCCTACCTTGCAGAAGGACATTGTCCACACCATGATGATGGACATGCAACATGTCCATATACCCATAGAAATGACATATGGAATGGACAGCCACCCTCCCAATACTGGTATCCCACAGGCGGGACACATCCCTGTGCCATGTATGTGATATACCCTGCCATACCATGCAGCCCTGTCCAGCAAGGCTGCACGTGCCATCACAGTCATACATGGTGCGATGGCCACATGGCACTTGCACTATCAACTGACCAGATCAGTAATGTGGCACTGATGCACCTTGTGGTGTCACAAGTGCTGTGTGTCAGCGTGTACAACGTGCGCGCGCACATGCTATGTATGACCATCCCTGCTAATGTCATATGATTAGACATTGTCCCATGTGTATCACATGTGTAATACAGGCGAGCTGTGGCAGGATGTCCAACACCCTTACAGTGCTGAGTAGATGTATATGGCAAAACACATGCATGTACAGGTGTCCATGTGTATGTGTGCAGTGCCACCACTGACGTCCATAATGGCTGCATCTGTGATGCTATGTGACATATACACAGCATCTAGGTGAACAGTAGAACTGTACACACATCGGGCCACGTGCTGATTGGTATGAACACAGGTGCAGGCAGGTACACATGTCCACAGCAGGTTACCATCTACACGGGGTATGTACAGTGTGATGAGTTGACACAGAGATATGATATGATACCCACTGCATAACGGTGTGACAGGTGTGACAGCAACACGTCAGCTGTGTCAGTGTCATGATGCATCTCAGAGATTACTGTGCAGATGTTGTACATGTCATAGCAATGTATGTTCAGAGGTATGCCAGTACATCAGTGTGAATGTGACCTGTCACCATCATTATGTCTTACAGATAATGCCTCGTTCATGACTGCCAGCCTTCAGCCACCAGGAGGATGAAGTAATCATACCATTGCTCCATGACAACTATGACTTGCTATTCAGCCATGTTCCACAGCAAGCGCAGCAGCGGGATGAACTGTGGCAGGATATGCGCAGGAGGGTGAATGACGTGGGTGGCAACAACCGCACCTACCAGCAGGTACGCCGACACTGCACAGACCTCATATGGCACGCGAAACAGCGTGCCGCCGCAATCGCCAGAGAACAAGGTGGAACAGGTGGTGGGCCACCAACCCAGCCCCCACTCACACACACACGGAGGAGCTCCTGGCCAGTCTGGGGACACCCGGGGAACAGCATGCAGAAACACTAGCCGCCATCGTGGAGGTGGGTGTCTCCCAACCAATGAGCCTGGAGCTGCCTGGTAAGTCAGTCTTGCATATGATTATGATATCCACTGTAGTTGTAGGTGTCACTGTACATCATGTAAAGTAACAACACATGCCAGGTATATGGGCACATAAGCCGCATACTACAGTATGCTACGTTGTGTATGCAGACGTGTGCATACCATATGCTATCACACAGGTACATGATGTGACATGCACAGTGTGAACTGTGGCTGTCATACAGTCATGGATAATGTTTATACTGTTGTGTCACCCCTATACAGGTACCTCTGGCGTGTCGCACAGACATGGGTCCGTCGCAGGTGAGACTGTTGTTAGTAACAGGCATGTTACAGTGTAGAGTTATTAAGCCATGTGGCCAGGTATAACATGCACACCTGGGTTTTGTTCCAGTCACGGTATACAGGTTGCACCACCAGACACACACATGCCACCCATGTGCAGTAGATACAACCGTTATTATACACCGGCATGAAACCACAGTACCTGTCAGTGTGATATGTGCGGTCAGCTATGCATACAACGGTGGAGGTGTTCTACAATGGATGCATATGTAGTATGCATTGGAACACCATTCGTGGTATGCACACAGTACCACACAGTGAGCAGTGATCTGGGCAGCACACAGGTGTCACCAATGTGACATATGCCCCTGCATTGTGTGCACACATTGTGACATGCCACCCAACATGTCCCACGCCCGTGGTGTTCCGTCTGCAATATTGTCACACCATCACATGACCTACACCCGACATAACAAACATCCACACTGTTGTCTGCATAGCCCTCTGGATTGTGACACCTCCGACATGTATGGGTGTATGTCATATGGGACACCACAGGAATGGGTACATGATGCCCATTACACACAATTGTCCAAGACCCAGTCACACATGGCCATGGGTGATAGCCACAGGCATGTTGCCACACAGTACGTCTGATGTGGATAGACACCGTTGCACATTGTCCACACATAGTGCGATCATAGCCATAGTGGACCAACTGTACATTTGATGTGGTACACCAGACAACCGGAATGCCTGTCTGCAGCCACCGGAGGTGCCACCGATGTCTACCATATACGTGCTGTGGAACAGCGTGACTGTGTTGCAGTCATGGCAATGCAATGCGTCCATGTTATGCATCGCACAGCAACATACATGCGTCCTGTTGCCATGCAGTGGCACAGTGCCTGTACTCCCCACTGTATAGCTATGTACACGGCTCACACTAACCACACCTGCACATACATATTTGCTAAACATGCATTCTATCTGTAGGCTGTACACACAACACTGCACTGTGAAGCCCATTATGATGCGGTGCATGTGGCGGGACACCATTGTCACACATGTCCACATGTTACCGCACATGTTGGCGGATTACATGTCAAGGTAACGTCAGCCATGTGTACTGTTAACCTGTTTGTGGCCACATGGTGTGTCACGGTGATGCATGCAAACTACCATGATTGTGTGTACTGCATGCCTACTGATATGACACCTGCTTGATGTAGTGTGCACCGCAGGGCAGTATGCATACTAACACTATTAATGTCTGGGCTGCATTCCCTGTGCTGTAGTGTGGGAATGCTGCATGCCATCTGCAATATCACATGCATGGTGTGTCTGCGTGTGTGTGTCTGCGTGTGTGTGTGTGTCTGCGTGTGTGTGTGTCTGCGTGTGTGTGTGTGTGTGTGTGTGTGTGTGTGTGTCTGCGTGTGTGTGTGTCTGCCTGCATGTGTGTCTGCCTGCGTGTCTGCCTGCGTGTCTGCCTGTGTGTGTGTGTGTGTGTGTGTGTGTGTGTGTGTGTGTGTGTGTGTGTGTGTGTGTGTGTGTGTGTCTGTGTGTAATGTACCTTACAGTATGTCTTTGTATTCACAGGTGGTGTAGGTGCATTCCCCTCCTGCGGTCCATCTGATGTTAGTGTCCCCACAGATACTAGCGGTGATGACCATATGCATGAGATACAGGCAGGGTTGTCAGGGGCAGAAGCTGTGCCATTGGTTACCATCCCACCTATGTCCCCCTCATCCCCACACACGGTTCTGATGCCGACACATACCACATCACCATTGCCCATAGAGGAAGGACAGTCAGCGTCTGTTGGCATTGAGCAGGAATGTGTGGTGGCTACAGAAGGTGCGCCTACACACCATGTTGCCAGTGTAATGACTGGTGATGTGCCACACAGGCATGTGGCTGGTGCTGCTCGTAGGAGGACCTCTGGCAGACATGCACCTGCTGTACAGGGTGCAGCAGCTGGTATCACCAGACGCATGTTCCAGACTGTAATGGCGGCACAGGCATGTGCAGAACGGAAGAACCAAGAAGGGCAGAGGCTGCAGATGGCTGCAATCCATTCCCTAAATGACAACATCCAGTCATTGGTGAATGCTCAACAGCAGATTGCTAATGTACTGGATAGGCGATTAGGTGAAATGGTTAGAAACCTCGACCGAGGCATGGCAATCCGCAAGCGTGAGCTGTCTGTGCTGGAACACCTGGTAGGGGTGAGGCGTAGGACACGTGGGCATAGGCCAGCAACACCAGTGTAGGTCGACGTGTGCGTGCCACCTCTCATGCCCACTCACACAGTGCCGGTAGCAGCAGCAGTGCAGCTGGTGCTACACCGTCCACACCAGGACACAGCAGGCCACATGGGCGTGGCCCTGGCCAGTCCCAGTGTGGACACGGTTCCAGCGGGCATGTGTCATCAGACAGTAGCCACTCTATACCTCCACCCGGTAGTGCCTGTGCAACCCCAGGCAGGCACGCGTCACGTGGCCACAGACGGACACAGTGAGCCATACAACCTGCACTGTACAGTCTGGGGCTGCCAATTATACCCCGTGTGGGCATCACATATGGCTGAACTGTGTACACACATACCCACACACAGCAGACACAACTGTAGGGCTCCACCACATCCACATGCATTCTGCACAGTCATGCCCAGTAAACTCACCGGCCCTTACACACACACATGATGTTATCCATTGGTGCAGCCTATGCCCCTGGCAGACATATCACCCTGTGCATATGATGAAGCCTCTGCTGCATCCCTGTCATCCACACCATCGGTGCAGGGTTATGCAAATATATTCTGATGCACAGGGTGGACAAGATAGTGTGAGGTGTATGTGATACCTGTGTATGCATAGCGTGTGATGTGTATGTTGCAGTGGTTGTGTATGAAAACTGACTGGTGCGTATGTAATGTGGGTTGTGTTCTGTCAACATGCAGCAGACATACCATGTAGTGCAGGTGCAGCATGCATTGAGCTGTGTTCATGGTATGTGTGACGGTTACATGTGTAGCACCATGTTGGTTCTGATAACCTGAATCCCTCCTATGGTGTACTCGCATGTGCCTACAGGGAGCACTGTTATCGGTCCCCCACGTGTAGCTGTGGATTACCCACAGGCACATCTGGCAATATCAGCATACCACATGTACCCGCAACCTGCCCGGACACCTACATAGGTTCATAGGTACATAGGTACATACTAGGCTATCTGCCCTAGGGCATTTATAAGCCTAGCCAGAGTGTGTGTGGCTTTCACCACCCCTTAGGATGAGGATACTATACCCATTAGTTTGCTGTATCTCTGTCTAGCAGTGACACAGAGATGATTCCCGGGGTATACCTACGATCTCCCATCCACTCGTCAAGCTTTCTCTTGAACAGAGTCAGTGAGGGGCTATGCCTCACAAGGACTGGGATTCTGTTCCATAGTGTAGGGAGTCTCTGGGTGATGAACCTGTCCCTCCAGCACATCCTATTTATATCCGTGTTGAGGTTTAAGTCTCTTGCTCTCGTGGCTCTGGTTGATTTGGATCTTTTGAGGTGGACCATGTCCATTAATTCTGGGTTGGACATAGCCTTGTATGTCAGGCACAGATCACCTCGGAGCAGACGGTATGCGACTGTATAGAGCTGGAGTTTCTTTAGTCGGGCAGCATGTGACATATGTTTGAGCCCCTTTATCCTTGTGGTGAGGAACGTTTGGGGTCCTTCCAACTGCTGCAGGTGTTGGGTTAGGTACATTCCGAATGGGGCGTTGTACTCAATCATTGGTCTGATAAGTGAAGAGTACAGGGGTACAATGACCTCCCCTGATCTGGATGTGAATCCCTTCATGATCAGGTGGGCAATGTAGAAGGTCTTCCTAACCACATTGGCAATGTGAGTGTCAAAAGAGAGGTTACTGACAAGTTGGGTCCCCAGGTCCCTGATAACTTCTTCTGTGTTTAATGGATTACCACCTATGTGGTAATTAGGGGTTACCTTGTTTTTCCCAAAGTGTATGACTATACCTTTCTTGGCATGTAGCTTAAGGCCATGGCTCTGGCACCAGTTATCCATTTCTATGAGACCTCTGGTGGATGTCTGTGTCTGATGGGGTGTCGATTATGGTGCCCAGTTTGCAGTCATCTGCATATTTTGTCAGCCACAATCCCCCTATGTTTGCCTGCACTTCAGAAAAATAAATGCCGAACAAGAGGGGGCCCAGAACTGAGCCCTGTGGGACACCACTCATGACCGGCTTAGAGTCTGACATGGCACCAGGAACTCTAACCCTGTGGGTTCTGTCCTTGAGCCGGTTTGCAACCCATCTTGTGACATATGGGTCTACATCTAAGCTGGTGAGCTTTTCTATGATGCCTGAGTGGGGTATTGTGTCGAACGCTTTTGCTAGGTCAAGGTAGGCTGTGTGAACTGCCTTACCCTCATCAATGGCCTTAGTGACTCTTCTGAAAAAGTCGACCAGGTTCAAGAGGCAGGATCTGCCCTTGACAAAGCCAACTTGGGTATGATTCAGTGTATGTAGGTCCCCAATGTCTTCATTTATGAGCTCCATTATGATCCCCTCCATAGCTTTGCAGACAAGGCTCGTCAAGCTTATAGGGCGGTAATGTCCAGGGTCCATAGAAGCACCGCCTTTGTGGAGTGGGACCACAGTTGCCGTACACCATTCTTTGGGTACGTATCCTGTAGTAAGGCTAAGATTAAACAGCAGCCTTATGTGCGGGTTTAGGTCCTCATTGAGGTCGTGTAGCACACAGCCGGGGACACCGTCCGGTCCCATTGATGCCGTGTTTTCCGCTTTAGAGAGAGCAGCTCTCACCTGGGCATCTGAGATGTTTGGGAGGCTAGACTCTGGTGGGATAGATATTTCTCCTCTTGGGGGAGAGGGAGGGGAGAAAGTTGCACTGATCCTGTCTGCCAGTATGTTGGCAATGTCTGTGGGTTCAGTGATCATTGTATCATTTTGGACTAATTCCGAGCATAACTGTGAGCTTCCACCCATGTTTCTACCATAGCTAAAGAAGGCCTTATGGTTGTCTTTTGTGTCTTTCGTGAGTCCTCTCTCACGGGTGGCCTTGGATGATTTTATGAGTGATCGTATTTTACTGCTAGTATTGATCAGAGATGCCTTCCCTTTTAGGGATTTTGCTCTGTCATGTAGTAGCTTTCTCCTCTTGTTGTAGAGTTTGTTTATGGCTGGGGTCCACCAGACCGTGTGCCTGCCTTTGGTGGAAAGGGTCCTGATGTTATTAGGGATTGCTTGATCCATACATTCCTGGAGGTGCTCGTAGAAGGCATTTGTAAGGGTTTCAGCAGCGTGGGTTGTGTTTTCCACTAGCTCGGGGGCCTTGAAGGATACCACTCCAGTCTTAAGAAGTGTAAAGTTTGCTTTTGAGAGGTTCTTCACTGTGGTCTCCTTTGCTGGGGTTGGGGGCGGGATGTGGATCTCCAGTGAGATTAATTTATGGTCTGATCTCACCAATGAGGGATATACATCCAGTGTGGAGCATTTCGTCCCCATGTGTGATGATCAGGTCTAGTATAGTTCCTCCTCTTGTGGGTATGGTGACTAGTTGTTCCATAGCATTTGAGTGTATGAACTCCAGGAACCTTTGGGCTAGGGTGTTGGGGCTTGGGTAATGTTCCCAGTCTATGTTTGGGTAGCTAGTGTCACCCAATATGATGGTGTTTGGAGAGACATTCATACTCTCCAGTGTCTTCAGAAAGGCTGTGTGGGTATCCTGAGTTTGAGAGGGTGGTCTGTAGCATGCTACAAACTGTAGGGTAGTTTTACCTATGGTTAATTGCACCTGGATGGTCTCCGATGCTTCGCGCGTTGCCACTAACCTGGAGGTGTGGGTATCCTTTATGCATATGGACACTCCCCCTCCTTTTGTGGTTCGGTCCGGATTTGGGGCTGGAACGCATGATATGAGATATAACCTGATAGTGCTGGGGTGCTCTCAGGAGCCTTGAACCAGGTTTCAGTCACAGCACAGACATTGATGTTCTCCATACTGAGGAGGGCTTTGAGGGTGTGCAACTTGAGGTTTAGACTTCTGGCATTGAGCAGTATTACCCTTAGTTTTTTCCAGTTTTGTTTTCTAGGGCGGTAGGTTTATCATTTGAGCCTTGCCTAAAAAAGGCACTATGGGGTGGCAGGAGCCTTTGCCAATATTCGGAAGCCCAGGGGTGACAGGTGCAAGCCGTCCCTTGTGAAGCAGCATGGCTTGTCAAGCATGTCATCCCAGGCAAACAGACATTGGACCCCCTTAGACTGACACCGGTAATTAAGCCAATTATTAAAGCTGATCATTTTGTCTCTGTATTGTGGCATCATTCTTGGTGAGGGTAGGATACTGCTCAGGGTCAGGGTCATACCGGCCTGGGCTACATAATCTGTGAGCCCCTCTATGTCTCTTTTCATGTAGTCCAGGGAGGTATGTCTAGGGTCGTTCACACCGGCATGGACAATGACTGTGTCATACTTGTACATGCTGCAGAGTGACCTGAGTGCTTGTGTTATGTGGCGGATTCTAGCGCCCGACAGGCAGCCTACTGTGATCATTTCCTTGTTCAGTCTGGTGGGTGGGACGTCACTGTGTCTGACTATGGCGTCACCTATAACAAGTGTGTCTGGCATTGTGTTTGGCCTTAAGGGCTGTGACTGTTTAGCACACTGACTTTGAAAACTATGTGTTGCATGTCTCATTTCTTGAGGTGGCAGTTGCTTGGGTGTCTGCTTTGGAGGCCTCTGTAATTTTGGTATATGTTTGATCAGTGCCTCCGAGTATGTATTTGTGTGTTTATGTGTTTGTTTTGCAGTTGTGATAGTTCTATGTGAAACTGGGTTTGTGGTGTGCGTGGTGTCCTTCTCCTCCTGTCTGGTCTTGCCGGTCCTGAGTTGAGAGAGCTCAGCCTCCAGTTTGGCTATATAGTTGCATCTCTCACATGTATGTGTATTTTGTGGGGGAAGGAGTGGGTTGTCTGTATACATGAGGCAATTGTAACATTGCCTCAGGATGCCCAGATTCACCAGCTGAACAGGAGAGGACGCTAGCAAATGACCCTTCGACATGCTAGAAAAAGTGAAAGCGTTTGCTGTGTAACTGAGTCAGAAGGGACCTATAGGGAAATGGGTACTCAAGGGGATTCTAGGCTAATGTAGTACTTTGTTTAGTATATAAGTACTTTACCTATATAAGAATGCTTTAGGAGCAAGTGCTGAGCTTTTGTGATAGAGAATAGACTGTTTAGATTGCAAGTAGAGAAGTTCTAAGGGAAAACTTGAAGGCGGAACGCGAGCCAGAAATAGTTTAACGTTGTTTACACAGTACATGACACACATGTCCACATATCCTGCACCTGACGCCTGTGGTCGGTGACACAGGCTACAGTGGACAGAGACGTCACATACATGGCAGGACACAGTACAGGTATGGTGACATTGTGCAGGTGTCGTACACAGCGTGCTGCCCACTGACCTCAGGTGTCACCTGTCAGCTGTGGTGCATGCTGTGCAGCAGTAGGACGCTGTACCAGTACAGGAATATGGCCGCAATCGCGGGGTGTACACCACTATGGTGCACACCCCATAGTGTGCAGATGGGGACACCTGCCTGTGTGGTCAGCACCCTCACAATACAATGCACCCCCATGCCATGTCACAGGCGGACTTGCACAGGTGGCCAGTATGGCTCACACCTATGGCATCAACAGGGTTGTGCAATGCAGCACCAGTACGGGATGGTCACCCTGTGTGGTTAGTGTCTGTTCACAACAGTATATCTGCATACACCCTCACACCAGGCAGCAGACATACAAACATGTTGACACACACACATGTTGGTGACCACACATGTATACACGGAGAGACGACATGTTGCATGTACTGCACCATCCACATCCATGCACCCCACACTGAGGTATATACAGATCTCTACTATGGTGTACAGGGATGTGTGGCACGTGGGACATAGTCCCCCCGATATGTGGCATACATGGGCACACATTCATGCACACATGTCGGTGCTGGGAATGCCACACCCGCCATATGAGACACGTGCAGGCGTGCAACGGTATGTAGTGCATTATGCGTACCAACACTGTATCTGACAGATGTGCCGATATATGCACTCGGGAGGTGGTAGGCGTTACAGTAGCCATGTGACATACAGTCGATGACACCTGACCACTGGGTATGCATTATGGTAGCACTGTCATGTAACAGCGACATAGCATACTGTATGCACATGGCAGGGTAAGATGGTGTGTGACACACCTGTGAGCCACCACCTGCACACATGCATGTGGACAGGTGTTTAAACACATGATGTACACACATACCTCCATACGTGCTGTTACTATGCCACCATATAACGGCCCCTATGATGGGTACGCATGTGGTAGGGAGTTGCAACTATGTTATGGACATCGGCCACTGCTCATGCATGGCTGCGCCATGCACAGTACACGTGTCACATGTGTCCCCTGTTGCCATGTGTGTATGCATTGCTACGTTTGGACATGTGTGTTGACATACATAGAACATGGACTGTGGTATGGTATCACAGCTGTCACAGGCAAACAATACAAGGGTATGTGTCCCAGTCAACACCGCTACACCCTGTAGTGGGAGCACACCACAGACATGTGTCCACCTTCCATTCGTGTGTGTAGCACCGTGTACACCAGTGTTATGCATGTGGTACATCACAGGCTTCGTATGTGTCGTGTGTGCAGTCCATGCACACAGCCAGACAATCACATGTATGACATATCTGGATGTTGGTTCACTCTGGTGCAGCAGCAGTCATGTGTCATAGCTGTGTCAGGGCCGTGGTATGTGTGGAGCCGACCTGTCCATGTATACTGATATGAGCGGACTACATCACACATGTGGGATCATTGTTAGTATATGTGTACTCTGCGACTGGTGTACACCACTATACAGACCTGTGGCCGTATGTCACATGCTGTTGTTGGACCGTGAGGCATACTGCTGCACCGATGACATGGTGCTGGCATGGCAGCTACAGTGTTCACTGCAGTGTGTACATGTTTGACTTGCACCCGTGACGCCTGTGATGTCATCTGTGTGTGTACGGTAACTGCATGTGTGACCACCCTGTGCGTGTGGACGGGTTTACCTGACCATGACCTGCGGTGTGTACACTCCGTCTGCATGCCGGATGGTGCGTAGCAAATGCTGTGTGAGCATGCCGGTTTGCTGTTGTGTAGGTGGACACACACGGCGTTCCACACTCTGCCCTTTCATGATCACACTCCATGTGTATGCGTGTCTGCACTTTGCAGATGCTAAGTGTGTGAGCATGCCCAGTAAGCAGTTGTGTAGATGGACACACAGTACAGTGCACACTAAGCCCATCTATGATCATACCCGTGTGCATGTATGTTCCCCCTTTGCAACTGCCAAGTGTGTGAGCATGCCGGTTTGCTGTTGTGTAGGTGGACACACACGACATTCCACACTCTGCCCTTTCATGATCACATTCCATGTGTATGCATGTCTGCACTTTGCAAATGCTAAGTCTGTGAGCATGCCCAGTAAGCAGTTGTGTAGATGGACACACAGTACAGTGCCCTTCTGTGAGTATACCCTGTGTGCATGTATGTTTCCCCTTTGCGACCGCTAAGTGTGTGAGCATGCCCAGTCGCCATGCGTGGAGACACAGTACAGTCGGCACCGGCGTCTGGTACTAAACGGCATGTAGCCATGGCCAATGACATCCTGCATAGCCATGGTGGCCGTCCAGGTGAGTTATATGTAGTTGCTATGCCACAATGGATGCCTACATCATGCAGCGGTTGCTCTCTCAAAGGGTGTACTGTCTGTGGTGCATCCCGTATCCATGTCGTGATGTTGTGCTCCGTAGTTAGATAGTATTCCCGAGTGCAGCACTGCTGTGTTACTGTACGCCCACCTTGGGATAGTAACATGCTGTGTGACTGCGCACTCTGTCTTCATTCCCTATCAGCTGCCTTGCCTCTGCAGATGATATCACTAACCTAGGAGTATGCCTCTTGACAGTGCTGTGCTGAGTAATCTCGGTAGCGCGTTCTGTAACTGCATCATGCTGTAGTGTGTTCATGTAGGTAGGTGTAGGTTCAACTCCTGGTCCTTCCCCGTGTGTGTGTGTGTGTGTGGTGTGTGTGTGTGTGTGTGTTTCCAGCTGCCTCTGGAGATAGTAATGCTTTTAGACGCTTCACAACACATACCTTGGCTATCAGCGTCTATTCCTTTGCGGATGATGTCACCCACCTAGAAGTATGCCTCTGACAATGCTGTGCTCAGTAATCTCGGTAGCGCGTTCTGTAAATGCATCATGCTGTAGTGTGTTCATGTAGGTAGGCATAGGTTCAACTCCTGGCCCTTCCCCGTGGGTGTGTGTGTGTGTTTCCAGCTGCCTCTGGAGACAGTAATGCTTTAGGCAGCTTCACAACACATACCTTGGCTATCAGCGTCTATTCCTTTGTGGATGATGTCACCCCCCTAGAAGTATGCCTCTGACAGTGCTGTGCTCAGTAATCTCGGTAGCGCATTCTGTAAATACATCATGCTGTAGTGTGTTCATGTAGATAGGCGTAGGTTCAACTCCCGGCCCTTCCCTTTGTGTGTGTGTGTGTGTGTGTGTGTGTGTTTTCAGCTGCCTCTGGAGACAGTAATGCTTTTAGATGCTTCACAACACATACCTTGGCTATCAGCATCTATTCCTTTGTGGATGATGTCACCCACCTAGAAGTATGCCTCTGACAGTGCTGTGCTCAGTAATCTTGGTAGGGCGTTCTGTAAATGCATCATGCTGTAGTGTGTTCATGTAGGTAGGCATAGGTTCAACTCCCGGCCCTTCCCTGTGTGTGTGTGTGTGTGTGTGTGTGTGTGTGTGTGTGTGTGTGTTTCCTGCTGCCTCTGGAGATAGTAATGCTTTTAGATGCTTCACAACACATACCTTGGCTATCAGCGTCTATTCCTTTGCGGATGATGTCACCCACCTAGAAGTATGCCTCTGACAGTGCTGTGCTCAGTAATCTCGGTAGCGCATTCTGTAAATGCATTATGCTGTAGTGTGTTCATGTAGGTAGGCGTAGGTTCAACTCCCGGCCCTTCCCTGTGTGGTGTGTGTGTGTGTGTTTCCAGCTGCCTCTGGAGACAGTAATGCTTTTAGATGCTTCACAACACATACCTTGGCTATCAGCGTCTATTCCTTTGCGGATGATGTCACCCGCCTAGAAGTATGCCTCTGACAGTGCTGTGCTCAGTAATCTCGGTAGCGTGTTCTGTAAATACATAATGCTGTAGTGTGTTCATGTAGGTTGACATAGGTTCAACTCCGGCCCTTCCCGTGTGTGTGTGTGTGTGTGTGTGTGTGTGTGTGTGTGTTTCCAGCTGCCTCTGGAGACAGTAATGCTTTTAGACGATTCACAACACATACCTTGGCTATCAGCGTCTATTCGTTTGCGGATGATGTCACCCGCCTAGAAGTATGCCTCTGACAGTGCTGTGTTCAGTGCTCCCAGTAGCGTTCCGTACCTGTGTCATACTGTCGTGCATTTGGGTAGGTAGGAGTAAGGTCAATTCCCATGCCTGCCAGCTGTGTGTGTGTGTGTGTGTGTGTGTGTGTGTCTATGCTCCCAGCCGCATGGGTTCATAGGTTATGGTTTTAGACGCTCCGCAGCACACATATATCCTGCTGACATCTCTGTGTTTGTGGATATTGAGACGCAGCTAGTGGACTGCCTGTGTGCCTGCTGTGGTTAGCGACCTCTGTAGCGTGTTCTCCACTGCGTCCTGCTGTGGTGTGATAGGGTAGTGATATGTAGGTTCCACTACCGGCCTTGCCACATGTGTCTGTCTGTATCTCTCGATGTATATATACATACATATGTTATGCCCATAGCACTGCTCTTGCATGGACAGCTGCCTGTCCCATGTATCCTTATATTTGCGGCTGACACATAGAAATGTGAGTGCGATGCATATCCAAACATTGTCCATGCAGCGTCCATGTTCGGGAGGTGTTGCATGCCCTAGAGACATCTGCTGTATATCTTGGCAGACAGCTATCCTTGCTGTACTGTCACTGTACTCATCGCCATAGACCTTGTGTATCATTGCCTGTTTATCGTGTGTGTATGTCTATCTGAGCTGTGTGCATGGTCGTGTGTATGTCCCACTATAATCGTCTGTGCAGGTGTCGCCACTATGGGTAATCCATGTAGACAGCTGTTTCATGTGCATTTCAGCACATACCTGCGGACAGTACTGCCCCTCCTACAGCAGCACATTCCATCGTCATGCAGTGGATACTAGTGTTTCCACACACATGTATCTGTGTCTGTTCATAACACTCCACCTCAGGGAGCGTATATCTGGACACGGCCTTATGTGATAGTGGGACACTCGGGGCCAGTCATGTCATGTTGCTCTTAGAAACATTGATAGTGGGCACAGTGATATGTTATGCATGCGTATGGCATTTCTGTCTGATTTGGTGTCTTCCTTGCATGTTTGTCGTTGTTTCCTGTCGTCAGTTATCACGAGGGCGCTGGACTGTTACTGTTACGTGGAACAGGGCGAACATATGAAACAGACTTCTACACAGTCTGCGTACATCTGTGCAGTTGCAGGGTATGTGTCTAATACAACATACCTACTGTCTGACTACAATACACACACAGTGTATGGCGGCATGACAGACCACATGACATTACTTTGTATTTGCATGACACACCGCGAACAGTTGTATTCCTCACAGGTCTACATCTGCTTATCCACACTAATTGTTCTTTCCTGTACGATATGTGTGCGTCATATTTGCGCTTTCCGTCTGTGGCGGGGCTCACGTACGACTATGGGGGCCTGGTAATTGTTATGTTGACACTTCATGGCACCCTGGGGGACACCAACTTTGTGTCTGATTACCTTCCACATTGACCTTCGCGGGGCATACTTTGTCATTCACAATTACCGGGGTAGGACATATACATGTTTGCACATTTGTCCTGCTGTCTTTCTTCCCACCTGTCCGCCTAGTATCACCGGTTCAGTACATGTATTCTGGACAGGTAGCTCCTTCATATCCTTGACCTGTTGTCATTATGTGTACACGCCCTGACGTTCGGCCATTGCCCTTGTTACGTTTCGCATAGTGCTGTGCCTTCCTAGCTGATTGCTGCCTAGGCATTCCGGACTGTGCGGTGGGTGATAGGGAGCGCTATTTCCATTGCATGATTAGTGACACTCATAACATCCGTATTCATGGCTCGCCAGTATTAGCACAATGGTCTGACTTTGTATGGGGTATTTCTAATGTAGTCCCGATCTGTATTTCCTGTGCTATGCCTTACTGCAGCTGTGTTATTCTGACAGATTTCCAGTTATGGGTGCCATCTTGGTCATACGCATGTCCATCCATGGGAATCGCCTACAGGACACTGATATAGGGCTGCACATATTTCACACCTGCTTTCCGCATTATCCGGTGGATGCTTTGCACCATTAGTGGGGATTAAGGCATGTGCTATACCCACATCCCTCCCACGGGGCGGGCCTACGGATTCTCTGCCAAACAACACCTAGGCCCATTTCTGCAAACCCAGGTTCCCATGCCTGCAACCCTCAACGGTACACATTACACATGGTTAATGTGTGGGTACTGGGATAATGGACGCACTTCTATGGACTCACCACTCTGGGATATCTGTTCATATGTCCTGCATTTCATGGACACATGTGTCATCAACCTTGAACCCGCTTTTAGTGCATGTATAGCTGTTCCGTATTCGCGGCTGTCACTTCTTTTGAGTCAATTGCAGCAGGTGTTGTGAATGGAGCAATTTTTGGAGTCCTACAATGGACACCAGTGTGCATGTGTAAAGTGTAGAACTTGCTGGACTGTCACCTTCTGGCCAGTGGTTTTGACTGCTGCTGTATGTTCCCCATTTGTGGATGTCTGTTTGACTACCCATATTATCTATTACTTGGCATATTTATATCTATGTGTCAAAAATGTAGGCGTTACAGTAGCCATGTGACATACAGTCGATGACACCTGACCGCTGGGTATGCATTATGGTAGCACTGTCATGTAACAGCGACATAGCATACTGTATGCACATGGCAGGGTAAGATGGTGTGTGACACACCTGTGAGCCACCACCTGCACACATGCATGTGGACAGGTGTTTAAACACATGATGTACACACATACCTCCATACGTGCTGTTACTATGCCACCATACAACCGCCCGTATGATGGGTACGCATGTGGTAGGGAGTTGCAACTATGTTATGGACATCGGCCACTGCTCATGCATGGCTGCGCCATGCACAGTACACGTGTCACATGTGTCCCCTGTTGCCATGTGTGTATGCATTGCTACGTTTGGACATGTGTGTTGACATACATAGAACATGGACTGTGGTATGGTATCACAGCTGTCACAGGCAAACAATACAAGGGTATGTGTCCCAGTCAACACCGCTACACCCTGTAGTGGGAGCACACCACAGACATGTGTCCACCTTCCATTCGTGTGTGTAGCACCGTGTACACCAGTGTTATGCATGTGGTACATCACAGGCTTCGTATGTGTCGTGTGTGCAGTCCATGCACACAGCCAGACAATCACATGTATGACATATCTGGATGTTGGTTCACTCTGGTGCAGCAGCAGTCATGTGTCATAGCTGTGTCAGGGCCGTGGTATGTGTGGAGCCGACCTGTCCATGTATACTGATATGGGCGGACTACATCACACATGTGGGATCATTGTTAGTATATGTGTACTCTGCACGACTGGTGTACACCACTATACAGACCTGTGGCCGTATGTCACATGCTGTTGTTGGACCGTGAGGCATACTGCTGCACCGATGACATGGTGCTGGCATGGCAGCTACAGTGTTCACTGCAGTGTGTACATGTTTGACTTGCACCCGTGACGCCTGTGATGTCATCTGTGTGTGTACGAGTAACTGCATGTGTGACCACCCTGTGCGTGTGGACGGGTTTACCTGACCATGACCTGCGGTGTGTACACTCCGTCTGCATGCCGGACGGTGCGTAGCAAATGCTGTGTGAGCATGCCCGGTTTGCTGTTGTGTAGGTGGACACACACGACGTTCCACACTCTGCCCTTTCATGATCACACTCCATGTGTATGCGTGTCTGCACTTTGCAGATGCTAAGTGTGTGAGCATGCCCAGTAAGCAGTTGTGTAGATGGACACACAGTACAGTGCACACTGCGCCCATCTATGATCATACCCCGTGTGCATGTATGTTCCCCCTTTGCAACTGCCAAGTGTGTGAGCATGCCCGGTTTGCTGTTGTGTAGGTGGACACACACGACATTCCACACTCTGCCCTTTCATGATCACATTCCATGTGTATGCATGTCTGCACTTTGCAAATGCTAAGTCTGTGAGCATGCCCAGTAAGCAGTTGTGTAGATGGACACACAGTACAGTGCCCTTCTGTGAGTATACCCTGTGTGCATGTATGTTTCCCCTTTGCGACCGCTAAGTGTGTGAGCATGCCCAGTACGCCATGCGTGGAGACACAGTACAGTCGGCACCGACGTCTGGTACTAGGCATGTAGCCATGGCCAATGACATCCTGCATAGCCATGGTGGCCGTCCAGGTGAGTTATATGTAGTTGCTATGCCACAATGGATGCCTACATCATGCACGCCGGTTGCTCTCTCAAAGGGTGTACTGTCTGTGGTGCATCCCGTATCCATGTCGTGATGTTGTGCTCCGTAGTTAGATAGTATTCCCGAGTGCAGCACTGCTGTGTTACTGTACGCCCACCTTGGGATAGTAACATGCTGTGTGACTGCGCACTCTGTCTTCATTCCCTATCAGCTGCCTTGCCTCTGCAGATGATATCACTAACCTAGGAGTATGCCTCTTGACAGTGCTGTGCTGAGTAATCTCGGTAGCGTGTTCTGTAACTGCATCATGCTGTAGTGTGTTCATGTAGGTAGGTGTAGGTTCAACTCCTGGTCCTTCCCCGTGTGTGTGTGTGTGTGTGTGTGTGTGTGTGTTTCCAGCTGCCTCTGGAGATAGTAATGCTTTTAGACGCTTCACAACACATACCTTGGCTATCAGCGTCTATTCCTTTACGGATGATGTCACCCACCTAGAAGTATGCCTCTGACAATGCTGTGCTCAGTAATCTCGGTAGCGCGTTCTGTAAATGCATCATGCTGTAGTGTGTTCATGTAGGTAGGCATAGGTTCAACTCCCGGCCCTTCCCCGTGGGTGTGTGTGTGTGTTTCCAGCTGCCTCTGGAGACAGTAATGCTTTTAGACGCTTCACAACACATACCTTGGCTATCAGCGTCTATTCCTTTGTGGATGATGTCACCCCCCTAGAAGTATGCCTCTGACAGTGCTGTGCTCAGTAATCTCGGTAGCGCATTCTGTAAATACATCATGCTGTAGTGTGTTCATGTAGATAGGCGTAGGTTCAACTCCCGGCCCTTCCCTTTGTGTGTGTGTGTGTGTGTGTGTGTGTGTGTGTTTTCAGCTGCCTCTGGAGACAGTAATGCTTTTAGATGCTTCACAACACATACCTTGGCTATCAGCATCTATTCCTTTGTGGATGATGTCACCCACCTAGAAGTATGCCTCTGACAGTGCTGTGCTCAGTAATCTTGGTAGGGCGTTCTGTAAATGCATCATGCTGTAGTGTGTTCATGTAGGTAGGCATAGGTTCAACTCCCGGCCCTTCCCTGTGTGTGTGTGTGTGTGTGTGTTTCCTGCTGCCTCTGGAGATAGTAATGCTTTTAGATGCTTCACAACACATACCTTGGCTATCAGCGTCTATTCCTTTGCGGATGATGTCACCCACCTAGAAGTATGCCTCTGACAGTGCTGTGCTCAGTAATCTCGGTAGCGCATTCTGTAAATGCATTATGCTGTAGTGTGTTCATGTAGGTAGGCGTAGGTTCAACTCCCGGCCCTTCCCTGTGTGGTGTGTGTGTGTGTGTTTCCAGCTGCCTCTGGAGACAGTAATGCTTTTAGATGCTTCACAACACATACCTTGGCTATCAGCGTCTATTCCTTTGCGGATGATGTCACCCGCCTAGAAGTATGCCTCTGACAGTGCTGTGCTCAGTAATCTCGGTAGCGTGTTCTGTAAATACATAATGCTGTAGTGTGTTCATGTAGGTAGACATAGGTTCAACTCCCGGCCCTTCCCCGTGTGTGTGTGTGTGTGTGTGTGTGTGTGTGTGTGTGTGTTTCCAGCTGCCTCTGGAGACAGTAATGCTTTTAGACGATTCACAACACATACCTTGGCTATCAGCGTCTATTCGTTTGCGGATGATGTCACCCGCCTAGAAGTATGCCTCTGACAGTGCTGTGTTCAGTGCTCCGAGTAGCGCGTTCCGTACCTGTGTCATACTGTCGTGCAGTTGGGTAGGTAGGAGTAAGGTCAATTCCCATGCCTGCCAGCTGTGTGTGTGTGTGTGTGTGTGTGTGTGTGTGTGTCTATGCTCCCAGCCGCATGGGTTCATAGGTTATGGTTTTAGACGCTCCGCAGCACACATATATCCTGCTGACATCTCTGTGTTTGTGGATATTGAGACGCAGCTAGTGGACTGCCTGTGTGCCTGCTGTGGTTAGCGACCTCTGTAGCGTGTTCTCCACTGCGTCCTGCTGTGGTGTGATAGGGTAGTGATATGTAGGTTCCACTACCGGCCTTGCCACATGTGTCTGTCTGTATCTCTCTCGATGTATATATACATACATATGTTATGCCCATAGCACTGCTCTTGCATGGACAGCTGCCTGTCCCATGTATCGCATATTTGCACGGCTGACACATAGAAATGTGGTACGATGCATATCCAAACATTGTCCATGCAACGTCCATGTTCCGGGAGGTGTTGCATGCCCTAGAGACATCTGCTGTATATCTTGGCAGACAGCTATCCTTGCTGTACTGTCACTGTACTCGTACACGCCATAGACCTTGTGTATCATTGCCTGTTTATCGTGTGTGTATGTCTATCTAAGCTGTGTGCATGGTCGTGTGTATGTCCCACTATAATCGTCTGTGCAGGTGTCGCCACTATGGGTAATCCATGTAGACAGCTGTTTCATGTGCATTTCAGCACATACCTGCGGACAGTACTGCCCCTCCTACAGCAGCACATTCCATCGTCATGCAGTGGATACTAGTGTTTCCACACACATGTATCTGTGTCTGTTCATAACACTCCACCTCAGGGAGCGTATATCTGGACACGGCCTTATGTGATAGTGGGACACTCGGGGCCAGTCATGTCATGTTGCTCTTAGAAACATTGATAGTGGGCACAGTGATATGTTATGCATGCGTATGGCATTTCTGTCTGATTTGGTGTCTTCCTTGCATGTTTGTCGTTGTTTCCTGTCGTCAGTTATCACGAGGGCGCTGGACTGTTACTGTTACGTGGAACACAGCGAACATATGAGGCAGACTTCTACACAGTCTGCGTACATCTGTGCAGTTGCAGGGTATGTGTCTAATACAACATACCTACTGTCTGACTACAATACACACACAGTGTATGGCGGCATGACAGACCACATGACATTACTTTGTATTTGCATGACACACCCACGCAGACAGTTGTATTCCTCACACAGGTCTACATCTGCTTATCCACACTAATTGTTCTTTCCTGTACGATATGTGTGCGTCATATTTGCGCTTTCCGTCTGTGGCGGGGCTCACGTACGACTATGGGGGCCTGGTAATTGTTATGTTGACACTTCATGGCACCCTGGGGGACACCAACTTTGTGTCTGATTACCTTCCACATTGACCTTCGCGGGGCATACTTTGTCATTCACAATTACCGGGGTAGGACATATACATGTTTGCACATTTGTCCTGCTGTCTTTCTTCCCACCTGTCCGCCTAGTATCACCGGTTCAGTACATGTATTCTGGACAGGTAGCTCCTTCATATCCTTGACCTGTTGTCATTATGTGTACACGCCCTGACGTTCGGCCATTGCCCTTGTTACGTTTCGCATAGTGCTGTGCCTTCCTAGCTGATTGCTGCCTAGGCATTCCGGACTGTGCGGTGGGTGATAGGGAGCGCTATTTCCATTGCATGATTAGTGACACTCATAACATCCGTATTCATGGCTACGCCAGTATTCGCACAATGGTCTGACTTTGTATGGGGTATTTCTAATGTAGTCCCGATCTGTATTTCCTGTGCTATGCCTTACTGCAGCTGTGTTATTCTGACAGATTTCCAGTTATGGGTGCCATCTTGGTCATACGCATGTCCATCCATGGGAATCGCCTACAGGACACTGATATAGGGCTGCACATATTTCACACCTGCTTTCCGCATTATCCGGTGGATGCTTTGCACCATTAGTGGGGATTAAGGCATGTGCTATACCCACATCCCTCCCACGGGGCGGGCCTACGGATTCTCTGCCAAACAACACCTAGGCCCATTTCTGCAAACCCAGGTTCCCATGCCTGCAACCCTCAACGGTACACATTACACATGGTTAATGTGTGCGGTACTGGGATGTGGACGCACTTCTATGGACTCACCACTCTGGGGATATCTGTTCATATGTCCTGCATTTCATGGACACATGTGTCATCAACCTTGAACCCGCTTTTAGTGCATGTATAGCTGTTCCGTAGTTGCGGCTGTCACTTCTTTTGAGTCAATTGCAGCAGGTGTTGTGAATGGAGCAATTTTTGGAGTCCTACAATGGACACCAGTGTGCATGTGTAAAGTGTAGAACTTGCTGGACTGTCACCTTCTGGCCAGTGGTTTTGACTGCTGCTGTATGTTCCCCATTTGTGGATGTCTGTTTGACTACCCATATTATCTATTACTTGGCATATTTATATCCATGTGTCATATATACAGGACGTAGGTCTGTTGTGTGTACATATATACATGTGAACCCCTCGTTTCATACCTTGCTTTGTTACTGTCTGTGGATTACCTGTGTACACACATCTATAACCATAACATACCTTTCCACTGTACAGGTTCTGGCAGAGTGTACGGATGGTTGGCCCTTTATCTTAGGTGTGTGTTACATTGACCTGTGTCTATCTGGCAATTTGCTGGCATTTCATGTGAGACTTACTTGATTCTATAGAGACTTGATTCTATAATTATGACGTGCTTCCACTGACTATGTATTTTTCTTTGTCTTCTGGAATCTTTATGTAACCAGTCCTTTTTGGACACTTTCTATTGTTGTTCATTTTTGTTTACATATATGACTACTTTGGTATGTTGTGCTATTATTGTGTGTGGAGCATTTCTCCCGGGCCTCTACTGACACTGGACATATATCCAGCTAGACTAGCCCGGTCAACAAATGTAAACCAACATAAAACTTATATAAACTTACGGTGGCACCTTCTGATAAGTAGGTCGGGTTACAGATGCATACCCTTCGTCAATCCCTGCTACTAACACACCCATTATTCTATCCACATTCTATATTTCTCTTATCACATATCATGTGTTTCTCACTATTTGTACCAGTACTTTGCATGGCATTGTCCAGTTCCATACTTTCAGAGGCTGACAGTTTTGAGACATGTATAACTAATGTGGAGGACACAGCATTAAGTTACCCTGCTGTGAGCGGATCACACACGCACAGGCGCACTTGCATTTCCTCATTGTGGGTTACGCACAGGCGCACATGCATATCTGTATTCTGGGTTACATATGTTTACTGAGTCTGTGTGCTTACGTGGCCTGTATTAGTTGTGACTGTTCCAGTAACATATCTCTGATCCGGTTAACGGACGTGTGCGGAACACACTTTCACCTTTACACATGTAACTGTCTTTGTGGCACAGACGCATTACTTACACGTTCACATTTATATGTTCTATAGTCGTAATTCAAACGGGACTGCATTCACGTTGGCCGGTTGATGTGACCACTACACGTTTGCTGTTCTGTCTCATTTATATGCATACCCATGGTACATAGCTACATTAATATATTCCCCCCCGCACTCACTTACGTCACAGGCATCCATTCTCCTGCTGGGAAAAGTGCGGTACTACATGTTACACATTCCCTATTCCCTATTGCTCTTGACCCAGGATGCATATGGCATGACCGCAGGGATATTCAGATCACAGGGGCTTATAGCCCCAACACATACAGGTATTTGATTGTCAGGGTGTTCCTGTGGTGCTCTGGGTTTGGTCTTGTCCGCCTAGTGTACAGAACTGCCCTGACCGTGTACGAATGTCAGACGAGGCACATGGGCACAGTTTGTCCATGTCTATTATACCATAACCCCCCCATTATTCCTAACCGTGCACGCTGATTGGCCAGCGTGCCCGTTGTAGATCGGGTTATAGTAATGGCACACGGTCCGGTCGCCCGGACCTATTTCCATTAGTATACCTCGGTATTTATAACCTGTCTCGCTATGTTACATGGGTTTAACATAGCGTGACAGCTTTAACTGAGCCACAGAGATGTCCGTTGCTTACTTTGGGGTAGTCTCGCTCTGCTACACACATTTAACATAGCGGGACAGGTTGTACAACACAGCAACGGGGACATCGAGCTCTCCGTTGCTGTTTTGTATTGATTTGCTATGTTAACTGGGTTTTACATAGCGAGACAGTTAAGACATTAGCAACGGACATCTCGTGCAGTACGTCAGCACCACCGCGGATGCCAGACATCTGCGGATGGGCAGCAGACAGGCATTATGCTGTGCCATTATGTCTGGGGATTAATAGTTTATTTTCCTAGATGATATGGCATAATAGCAATAACCCACATCTGGATGTGGGTACTGCTGTATTTACCCACGGTTGCCTTTGTTTGGTCCCTCGGGCTTTGCCCTCGGGACCGCACCACGTCTACCATGGGTATATCCAGCATTACCCACACCCAGGTGTGGGTTATTGCTATGATATTCATTCCGTGTTTACAGACACGGGTGTTTGGACAACCAACAATAGCTTCTGCTATTGGCATACAATGCTGTGGGTGGTGCCGGTTATCATACATATGCCATGTTCTGCGTTTTTCCCATTCACACTTGTCTATCCCCTGTCCTCATTCATACGTGGATATTTATGTGGCACATGACTGAACTATGTATTACCTGCGGGTATGCTGTGTACAGTGCACATATGTGACGGTTGGTTACAGTGTATCTGTGTACCTACCTCTGTGATACTGGGGACTACCACACATCCTTCGCAGCATTACATGCGTATGTACATACTATTATTCGGTGGCCTGTGGAAGGTTGTCAGAGCACTGATTACATGTGTCCCTATTTGTCCACGCATCGTGTTGGTCTTTGTCTGGCCTTCGTTGCTATCATGGGTTGGACGGTGGTGTTGGTGTGTGTTTGGGTTGGATTTATACTGCCGATACGTCAGTGGGGGGTGGGGTTGGCACTTGTTCCTCTTTGCAGGGGGCCTCATTATGGACATTTCTGTCCTGCGTCGACACTTGACACGTGCCATATGTCCTGTGATATTCACACAGTCATGTATGTCTTCCTGCATTACTACTTGCGTGTTACAGGCATTTTGTATCTGGTACACATGACTATTATGTTGGATAGTTTAAGCTATTCGCATGCTATGACATAACCATTCATCCGGGCATATACATGTTATTCTATCCTTTGCATTGGTCATGGGTGTTTTGCCATACGGAACCACACATATCTACGAGTGATGTCCCACCTTGACAATCTGTGCATGTGGCAACCCTGCTAGGGTGACCTGCTTGGTGGACAGCTGTTCCGCCCTGTGTATTGTGTTTGACATGTCTGCATAGCTAATCATTGGTACAGTGGCTGCACATACTGCTTTGTCCAGATGTGTACAGTTATGGACACCATGGCGTGTGAACACCTATGGGGTTTCGACAGGTCCGTAACCACACGCGGGATGTGCACATTCTGCCGACACATTCACATGCAGCCATTTGGATATCAGTACCTGGGATGGGATGTTGACATGTGGGGTACATATTTGCACGCCTGTCACTGCCTAGGACAATACTTCCTACTACATATGGGGTATACCCGCTGTGTGTAGGTGTGCAGCTGCGCAAGGCTGCTAGCTGGATTGGGTGGACATTCGGACATGGGTGCAGGTTATGTGGTATGACGGGGTTGTTGTGTATTACATTTGCATGCATGGGTTCTGCTTCTGGATATTCCGATTCGGCATATGCCATCCTATGTGTATGTGACGGTTACGTTGCTGTTTCTAGCACATTTTACTATACACATGTTTGTCTGTGTTTGGGATATTTAGTTTCTTTCTGGTTGTTATATGGCCACAACTGCCCAGCTGTGTACTCTCACTACCACTGTGGGACTGCTAGTGACCATGCCCATGGGGCTAGTCGTGTGTAGTTGCGGCGCGCTGACATGATGCAGTACACCTCCACTGGGTATGCCTGCTGACAGTGCATTGCGTGACGGACATGGTATTCCAAGTATCCTTTGTTCCGTGGACGGGAACATTTTGTACTTCATGGATTTATGTTTGGTTCTCCATTTTGTGTGGACGGGTACTATGTTGCATACTCTGCATACGTTTCATTATCCACGTCCACTGGTTGGTGCAGTTACTATTGCAGGCGGCCTGTGAGAGTCAGCACTTTAGGTTGCTCATCGCCTACCGGCTTGGCCACACCTACGGGTGCATCCTACTTGGGCTCCTTGGACTCACGCACGTGCCCTATGCACGTGGTTGTGGTTGCAGCGCACACTCATTACTATGCATGTGGTGCTGCTACGCCAGTTATACGCTGCACGGCCGGTGCAAGCCTTACGCCGGCCTTGCGCCGAGCTTCATGAATCCGGGGGTATATTTCCATGATGGAGGTATTAAATTGTTATTTTGGGAAATATTGTAAACTTTATGAAGCAGTTTTAAGGCATTAACTGGTAATAGTTTATAAACCTCTGGGATGATACCATCATTTCCTGGTGCTTTGTTTAGTTTTAATTTAGTAATCTGGGATTGGATATCTTTAAAGGAGATGGATCTGTCAATAATAGTAACTTGTTCACTAGATAATCTTTTTTTTGTATATTTGTTAATGAAAATGTTGATTTCTTGGTTAGAATCTATTATCTTGGACTGTTGGTTAATGTTTGTAAAACATTCTCTAAATTCAATTAAGATATTTTGTATACCTGAGACTGTCTTTTTCTTTTTAGGGGAGAATATTTCATTTATATGATTGACTTTGTTTTCTTTTAGTTTTATTAGCTAATAAATTCAGAGATCTAGGATTAGTGGAGAATTTTAAGACTTTAAATTTTTTCAAAATAATCATAGTTTTATGATTCAATATTTCCATATACTTAGTATTCAAAAAATGTATTTATTTTTTATATCATTTTTATTTGTATCTTTTTCTTGAATAAATTTCAAAGAATCTATCTTATTTTATATTTCTATTAACTGCTCATCCCAACTTTTCATTTTTTTGTTATAACAATTTATAATTCTGCCATAGATGTAAGCTTTTAAAGCATCCCATACAAAGCTCTCAGAAATATAATTTATATTGTTTTTTCAATAAAATTCTGAATTTCTGATGTTATAAAATCTTTAAAATCTTTCAATTTAGTTATATAGGCAGGTTTTCTACTTATTTGAACATTACAGGTTGGGGTAACTAAAAATTCGAAAGTTATTGAATTGTGATCAGATAATACGCATGCAATCACCTTAGTATTAATTAAGGAATCTACTAAATCATTAGAAAACAAAACTCTATCTTTGAATGTGTATTATGTTTATTTGAAAAAAAATATAAGCTAAGGAATCAGAATCAGCGAAGGTATGTATATCTTTCAAGAAATAAGTTTCCAAAAAATCTTTCAACAATTTGGCTGTAGCTCTAATTCTTCTTTTATTATGTGATTTTGATTCTTTATTGTCTAAAATACAGTTAAAATCACCAGCTAATAGTATATGTCCCTTAGAAAGTTGTACTATATGATCAAAATGTTGTTTTACCGTATCAGTGTCTATTCCTGGAATCCAGTATACATTTACTAAGGCGTATATTTTGTTATTAAACTGGATAGTAGCAAGACAAAACATTCCTTTATTATCTTTATAAGTATTAATAATTTTTGGTTTAGGTAATGAGTTGTTTTCTATTCTATATTCATGTCAAGTCAATACACAGTCAAGCTACCTATGAATACTCCCACTAGTTCCCGCCTAGCATCTCAAATAAATATTAGAAGTATTAACAGTAAGATTCCCAACCTACACGCACTCCTAGCAACCCACTCCCCAGACATTGTATCTTACGGAAACCTGACTAAAACCCATTACTACTGACAATGAGATACTACCTCCAGGATACAATATTCTCAGGTTAAACCATGCTACAAGGAAAGGTGGGATAGCAGTCCTTTACAAAAATACTCTAACCATTAATAGAGACACCATTCAACTTCCCCAGTTCAATAACATGGAACTCCTCATAACCAAGCTACAGATTAACCAAAACAAGCACTTGAACATTGTCTGTGCATACATTCCACCAGGCAACAACCTAAATACCCCTGAAGATCTCCTTTACTGGTTATTCACTACCTATCCCCAAGAAGCCATAGTTCTTGGTGATTTAACACCGACTGGCACCCCTGCTCCTCTGACCCCCCCCCCCTCACCCATATAAACGTATCTGGGTTTAAATAGGCCATAACCTCTCCCACTAGGATAAACAAACCAACCAACAGGGAAAGTATCCTAGACTGGATCCTAGTTAATAACCAACCCCTACTGCACACAGCTTGTACTCTCCCTGATGACCTCAGCAACCATTGTCTAACCTATATCATAAAACATAAGGCAGGAAACCCTCACCAGCTCAAATATAAAACAGTTAGAAACAGGAAAAACTTTGATACTACTGTATTCCAAAATGAATTAAAAGCAGTTAACTGGTCAAAACTAAAAAATCTAACATTAGAGGAAGCCATAGATCACTTTAACACTAAATTCCTAAGTATCCTTAATTCCCATGCTCCAACACGTACAATAAAAACTAGATCAAATTCAGCACCATGGATCACAAAAGATACCAAAGCTAAAATCAAAACTAGAAACAGAGCCTGGGCCAGCTGGAGAACAACTAAAGCCCCACTTGACCATCTAAAATATCGTCAACTCAGGAATGATACAAACAAATCTATTTTATTGGATAAAAAAAGCTTCTACTAAAATCTCATACAAAAACACCATAACAACCCTCAAACATTTTGGGCAGGCTTAAATCAACTACTTTGTCCAGGTCATTCCACCACCCCAACCCTGGATAACTACACCCATAGTTCTCCAGACACCATAGCTAGCACCTTTAATAACTTTTTTACTGAAACAATCCAATCCCTAGCAAATCAACTAACCCCCTCTAACTTAAACCACACACCTAATCTACCCAATAATCACCCCAAATTTAGCTTCCAACCAATATCCACTAGTTTTATCAAAACATTTCTAAAAAAAATTAAAACCTACCACTCTCACTGCTGACCTCCTCCCTGCAGAGTACCTGCAAATAGCTGCAGATGCTATTGCATATCCCATATCTATCCTCATCAACAGAACCTTATCCAAAAACACTATCCCCTCCCTCTGGAAAATATCTCACGTCATCCCACTCCATAAAGGTGGTAGCTCCTCAGACGTATCCAACTATAGACCCATTGCCATTCTTTCCCCACTAGCCAAAATAATGGAGAAATGTGTACACAAGCAACTAATGCAATACCTTACACAGATAACTTACTATCCAACTCCCATCATAGGTTCATAGGTTGATAGGTTCATGGGTTGGTACTAGGGTATCAGCCCTAGGGCCTATACAAGCCTAGCCATAACAATTCCCTGGCTATTTCTTCCCACATTATTTACTTTCCTGGACCCCTGTCTAGCAGGGCGACTGACGTGATCCCTGGGGTGAATTTCCTTTCTCCCATCCAATCGTCAAGGTTCCTCTTGAAGAGGTCCAAAGAGGCACTCTGCTTGACATGTATGGGCAATCTATTCCAGAGTCTGGGGAGTCTCTGGGTCAGGAACCTATCCCTCCAGCATGTTTTGTTTATTGTGATGACAAGGTTTAGATCCCTGGAGCGTGTAGCTCTGAGGGATTGGGATTTCTTTAAGTGTAGCATGTCCAACAGCTCTGGGTGTGACATGGCCTTGTATGTTAAGCAGAGATCGCCTCTGAGTAGACGATATGTGACAGAGTATAGCTGGAGTTTTTTAAGGCGGTCAGCGTAGGGCATCTGCTTTAGGCCTGTGATTCTTTTAGTGAGGTATTTCTGAGGCCTTTCCAGTTGTTGCAGATGTCTTGAGAGGTACATACCAAATGGGGCATTGTATTCTATAATGGGTCTAATGAGGGATGAGTGCAGTGGGACAATGACCTCCTTTTTTCTGGATGAAAAGCCCTTCGTGATGAGGTGTGCCACATAGAAGGATTTCCTGACTGTTGTGGCAATGTGGTTATTGAAGGTGAGACCACTGTCCACCTGTGTCCCTAAGTCTCTTATCACACTTTCTGTGTTTAGTGTACTGCCACCTATATGGTAATTCATGGATATATGTTTTTTCCCAAAGGGGATAACAATACTTTTCTTGGCATTGAGCTTGAGCCCATGGCTCTGGCACCAAGCATCTGTTTCTGTAAGGCCCTTTTGTAGAGTATCCACATCATTTGGGGATTCAGTAATGGCTCCCAGTTTGCAGTCATCTGCAAACTTTGTTAGCCAGAGTCCCTTAGTGTTGACCTGTACTTCAGAGAAGTAGATGCCAAACAAGAGCGGCCCCAGGACTGAACCCTGAGGTACTCCACTTGTCACTTGTCTGGAGCTGGATTTGGAGTCGGCTACTTTTACAGTGTGGGTTCTATCAGTAAGCCATTTAGCAACCCATTGGGTGACATAGGGATTAATGCCCAACTTAGTAAGTTTATCTATGATTCCAGAGTGGGGGATGGTGTCATAGGCCTTGGCAAGGTCTAGATAGGCTGTGTGGACCACCTTACCCTTGTCCATGGCTCTGGAGACTGATTCAAAGAAGTCAATCAGGTTCAGGAGACAAGATCGGCCCTTCACAAACCCAAACTGGGTGGGGTCCAGTGTTTGAAGGTTGCCAATGTCTTTGTTTATAAGTTCCATGTTAATAGGCTCCATGGCCTTGCAGATAAGACTTGTCAGACTGATGGGACGGTAGTTTCTGGGATCCAAGGTGGATCCCCCCTTATGGCTTGGGATAACTGTAGCTCTGCGCCACTCAGTGGGCACGAAACCTGAGGTGAGGCTATGATTAAACATGACACTTAGGTGAGGTGCCAGTTCATATTGTAGTTCATGTAGTACACAGCCCGGGATGGTTTCAGGCCATACCACAGCACCACCTCAGCCCTCCTTTCCTTTACTACTGCCATAAACCAAAACAGGAATGACAATAGGCTAACATCCACCCTCTTTCTTGACCTATCAAAAGCCTTTGACATGATCAACTATGAACTTCTCATTCTTTCACTGAAATCTATTTCCCTCAACAAACCTGCCATCCAGTGGTTCCAGTCCTACCTGACTGGTAGACAGCAGCCAGTACTATGATAGGGCAAACTCTCCAGCCAGCTACCTCTCACACTTGGTGCCCCTCACGGGTCCATACTAGGTCCACTACTCTTCTCTATTTTTATTAACAACCTTCCCACTGCTATCCCTAAAGCTACCTGCTTCAATATGCAGATGATTCCACTCTGATCTGCTCAGCCACCTTCCCATCCGAACTACAAACCATAACCCAAAATACATTTAACACTATCGAGAAATGGCTCACCAACCAACGCCTACTTCTGAACCCCAATAAAACTAAACTTCTACTCTTCTCCCCCACTAGTAGATCCACCACACGTTCATTCTCTGTCACATCTAACAATGGTACCACTATTTCCCCAGATAATCACACCAAACTGTTAGGGGTTATCATAGACAATAATCTCAAATTTGACCTACAGGTCAACAAAACCATACAGACCATCAATAAGAAGCTTGGATCACTGTATAGAAACAAGACATTTTTAACCCCACTGGCTAGGACTGCAGTCGCCCGATCACACCAACTTTCTACTCTTTTATAGGCATCGCCTGTACTCTCAAACCTCAACAAATCCGAACTAGGTAAGCTATTCCATAGCTACAATCATATTGCCAGATTTGCCACTGGCTCCACCTATAGAACCCACCACTGCCAGAACCTTAAACAACTAGAATGGCTAAAATTCCCAGCTTAATTCAATTCAATCAACTCTTAATAGCGCACAATATTTTGTACCACCCTGAGGATACCCCCTCACTTAAAAATATTATTAAGCTATATAGCAATCTAACATCCCTACTGTCAGCCGATAAACTACTGGTCCAAACCCACAAAGCTAATAACTCTGCTGGTGAATCCCTGTTTGCCAACTTCATTGGCAAAACCTGGAATTCATTGCCAAACTATATAATCCTACAATCCTCCAAAAGTCTCTTAAAAAAAAACCTCAAACAGTATCGCAAAGCGAATTGGCTATGCCCATGTACCAACCCTGATTAAGTTATAAACTAAAAGCATATTCTGTAATTATCATAACTTGCAACTATGTCACCAAGCTCTGCTTCCAATCTGATGTCTCTTACTTTTAATTGTGTCTGTCCATGAGAATTGTGAGTCCCTACTAGGGAACACTACTAAGCTATTGTATATAATCACTTTGTTTTTATAATTGTTTGCTAATTTCTGTGTAATCTATGTAAGTTTGTCTATGTGGAGCTTTTATCCCTGGGCCTCCACTGAAAATGGACATGTATCCAGTCGGACTATCCCAGTAAACAAATGTAAAATAAAAGTAAAAATAAAATAAATAAAAATATTCACATTTTCTGATACGTCTCTGCCAATCAGATGTAAGTCTGCACATTGTGTATATTGATATCTGCTTGTATTCTTTGTCCATATTTTTCTAAATATGTCTGCCTGAGTTTATCACTCAGTGATGTATGCACTCTTTTTTGGTATGTGGAGATTTTCTCCCCGGGCCTCCACTGAAAATGGACATATATCCAATCAGACTATCCCAGTCAGCAAATGTAAAATAAATAAATAAAATTGTTCCATAAGATGGCTACTCCTCTCTTCTTTTGAAAATGTTCTGAACTAGCTAACACTGAACATGATTTAGTATTTAATCTAAATACATCCTCTGTTTTCAAATGGGTTTCTTGTAAGAATATTAATTTAACTTTATGCAGTTTGAGATATTTAAAGAAACTTCCTCTCTTATTTGGATTATTTAATCCATTAATGTTAATTGAAGTACTCTTCAGTGAAGTCATTTAATGTTATGGTGTTGAAAGGGAAATATTTTGACCAAAACCATAGATTATTAATGTAAATAAAAGGAATACCTAGAGATACATTATTTTTAAAGTAATGTGGAAACATTGAAAGAAGTAGACATATGAGAATTACTCTTTTAAGAATTGTGTAAAATGCCAAGAAAGCTAGTAGTAAACTATTATAACTTAAACTGATAACTTCATAACCACCCTTAACACCTCTGGAGTTTAATACTCCCAATTCGAGTGACATATGATCACCCAAATTAACCCTCTATTCTGTACCAACATCTAATCAGCGTCTGTCTGAGAAATATCTACTCTGAATAAACAATTTTAGCTTCTATTCATGTTGATAGTATATAAAATAATCATATAATAATCACTTTGTAAGATATATAACTAACAAATCTTTGGTGATGAAATTCTTTAAGAATTTACTTTTGTAATCAACTACAAGAGAAAATTATCATAATGATCAATGTAATTAAAAAGGAAAGATATATGCAGCAAGTCATAATGTCACTTACTCAACCAGAGGTTCTACAAAAATAATGTTATTATGGTAGAATAGTAACCAGAGTAGAAATATAAACCATTACTGCAATCTAATAACTAATAAAAAAATAATATCATTCAAAATAAGAAACATCATCAAAACTGAATATGTGAATATATACAAAACTTTCAGATGCTGAAAACTATTTAGTCAGTATTATAAAACTATTAGTTGAAAAAGCAAATGAACTTCCTGTAGCATATAGCTCTTCTTTTCTTTTTTTTTCACTTAATTTATTTTATTAATTAATTTATTTTACATTTGTTAACCGGGAGAGTCCAACTGGATATATGTCCATTTTCAGTGGAGGCCTGGGGAGAAAAGTTCCAGAGCAGTAATTTCATTAACAAGAGAAAGACATGTTAACCAAAAGGTTCAACAAACAATATATAGAGTACACAATCTTTATACTTCTCATAGAAGTATAGTACATATCAGATAATGAGTTAACCCAAGAGTGTATTTACCAACATTCACAGGCTACATTAATATATACATGTTATAGAGGTGTTTAACAGCAAGTATAGCAGGAAGATAGAGTAGATAACTTCCATAACTCATTTCTACGCGACAGACATACTATGTCCTTTAGGTTTATTTACAGTGTTCAGTGATACTATTACCCCATGCAGACATTACAAAAGCAGTAAATAAGCTGTTACTCTAGTTGCTGGAAACAGAGACATACGAGTTACTATTCAGGGGTAGTACAGAAAATGTAACTGAGGTCCCACCGAGATATGAACTCGGATCGCTGGATTCAAAGTCCAGAGTGTTAACCATTACACAGCAACCATATCTAACAATTTATAAATGTTAACATAGTAGCAAATATCAATATAACTACTAATAAAATATATAATCAACTGTGTGTACAAGGTTATAATACTGAAAAGAGAATAGTTCTATTTCTATTTATGTTGTATACATAACACGTGTAGCTAAAAAAATAATACAAATTAGAATTCAGTACCTTCAAATATGAAGTTTGTACAGCTCAGAAAAACCTATGTGTGTTAGCTCATCTGTTAAGTAATTGTATAAAATTCACTCCTTGCATTAAGATTACTTCCTTTAGCTACATCATGAAAGATTTAGTGATTCATGACTACTATTTCATTGATGGGAAGTGTAACTGTTGTATGACAAGATAATTTTAAAAGGCAACCATTCAGGTATAAGCATTGAAAACAAGTAGTTGCTTTGGTAATACTTTGGTTGAGGTTACAATATTCATCTGCTGGAATTAGGAGTACCTATGTAAAGTTTAAGAATGTAGTCTATGTGTGAATATGCTCTTACCAGCTATATTGGTTTATTCTCATTATCAAAACACTTGCTGACTATTTAAATATTAATATTACCCATAAAATTAGTCTGTGCTCAGAACTTGTCTAAATAAACTAGGATATAACTGACAATGCTCTGTTAAATAAATTTAATAACTGAAAATCTATTTAAAGCCATATAAATGACAGGCTTGCTGTTCCTAGAAGCAAAAAGGAATTTACAAGGTAAACTTATCATAATTACCTTACTGGTGATAATTATGAATAGTCACAGTTTCCCTTTGCTATATTTTAGTACTGTCATTAAACTGCAATATACCCAATTTACCTTACATACACATAACAGGTCTTTCTTTCCCTCATGAAAGTTATTATTATCTGTAAGTTGAAAAATACAGTTTTTAAACATGTAAAATTATGTTCATGTCAGAACAATTTTATTTGGATTTAATAAATAGTGTTTTATCCTATACAGATTTCCTATAATTACAAGTCAGGAATATTGGTTTCCACAACTGCTGTTGTTGTCAAATTGGTTGTAAAATGATGTACATAATTTGTCCTGTTCTGTAACTAAGTATGAGATATCAGACTGAATGAGAGCTGATTATTCTATAGTATATGTGAAGGGAATGTATTCAGATATCAAAATCTATTGCACTTCTGACTAGCTGTGTTTTAAGTAGATGGTAATATGAGTGCTGATAAATAAAATGTCTATTACCAAAAGGTTCATAGGTTCATAGGTAGGTACTAGGCTATCGGACCAAGGGCCTATGTAAGCCTAGCCAGCAAGGTTCCATAGCTTATCCCACCCAAGAAAGTTATTTTCCTGTGCCATTGTCCAGCAGAGACACAGAAGTGATCCCCGGGGTGTATTTCCTATTTCCCATCCACTCATCAAGATTTTTCTTGAAGAGTGCTAATGAAGAACTTTGCTTAACATAGATGGGTAGCTTGTTCCAGAGTATAGAAAGTCTCTGGGATAGGAATCTATCCCTCCAGCATGTCCTGTTTATTGTGGTGACAAGGTTTAGCTCCCTAGAGCATGTAGCTCGGAGGGATTGGGATTTCTTTAGGTGTAGTATGTCCAACAGCTCTGGGTTTAACATAGCTTTATATGTTAGGCAGAGATCACCTCGGAGTAGGTGATATGCTATGGAGTAAAGCTGGAGTTTCAGTTATAATTAAGATGTAGCACTAAGGACAGTACCTCACTAAACTATTACAAATTATCTGCTATTAGTAGTCTTTCTGCAGTAAAGAATGTGAATTTGCCATTACCTTATTAAAACCATCATATTTCTAGCTGCTTGTGTAACATTCAGGAATCTTTTTACTTTGTTTTTAGAAGATTACATTTCCTGTAAACCAACAATGCATTATAAAATTAATCTAGTAGAAGAAAAAATTGCCAACAGAAGGTAACCCACCACAGCGTCTCCACAAAAAAACAAGGCAAATCCAATGAAAAATGAGACGTAGACGGCTGTAAAATCCAGAATAGGCCTTTACTTGGTGCAAACACAAGCGCTTTCACAATTAAGCTTCTTCAGGTGTATGTAAGCACTGAATACAACCACACCTTTATACTCACATTACATCACATGTTACATAGTCATATGACTAGATCTAACTATCAAACTTTATTAACAACTACTATGCACAACTAAATGTGTAAAAACTTTATATAAATACATGTATTGATTCAAATGTAAAACTTAAAAATATGCATATAAATACACATTTAAAAACATAAATATCTGATGAATGATCAGGTCAATCAGTGCTTACATACACCCGAAGAAGCTTAATTGTGAAAGCGCTTGTGTTTGCACCAAGTAAAGGCCTATTCTGGATTTTACAGCCGTCTACGTCTCATTTTTCATTGGATAAAATGAATCTAGCCTATAGTTCACAGGATAGGAAATATTGTGACTTGAATACATGCAGTAATTTTCAACCATATTCCTTATGTTCAGTGACTAGAGAGACTAAATGAATTGAATATGCTTTAAAATAATAAATTGTTAAAAGAAAGCTACCTTGCACAGTTTACACAAAGTAAAAACAAGTTTACATACTGTTTTATAACTGTCCCTTTCATTTTAAACAACATTTCTTAAGTCTTGCCATTCATGGACTTGTAAACATCTGCTGTATGCTTCCAGAGTGTTTAAATGTTCCAGTAGTGCCATCTAGCTGCAGATCAGTGCATAATTCAATTAAACTTCCAAATCAGCATGATGATGTGATAAACGGACGCCTCGGCTCAACAGGCATCTCGTGGAGTTATTCTCAAGCTCTGTAGACAACTTTTTTCATTTTCAGTGGGAAACTGTGTATGTAAATTAATTTAGCTTTAGTTTAAAAGCACAAGCCTGCAGTATAACTGTTATCTGATAAAATGACAGCAAAGCTGTCCCAAAACTGAGCGTTGCCATAGCAACATCTGAAGCTTTCCAAAGCAAACACAAGCAAAGCAAAACCCTTAGATTTAATGAAAGCATGCCACAAAAAACATAATTTTTCATTTATGTAATGTATATAAGCACAACTGTAAGCTGGCAAAGGAGTACACAGAAGCAAACAAACAACATTAAACCACCAAAGGAAGGAAACTATTAATAGTACTGAATACCAAAATAAGACAACCAGCCCCAGTACTACACAACATAACCATATCACTACCTCATCAATATCATCACATATGGCTACATTTACTATTTACAAATCGGATTGTGTAATAAAGCAAAGAAGAGGCATCAGATCTATAAGCACTAAGTGATATAGCTAAAAACAACAACTAATCATTATCATAAACATAACATTCTACCAAACATTTTTATTTAACTACGTATACTATGAAAAAATAGACTATTATAGCTAAAGTCAATTAAAATAAACTACTAATCATTATCATAAATACAACATTCAGCCAAACAATTTTATTTAACTACTTATACTATGAGGAAAATATACTATTAATCGTTTAAAGTAAAATGCAGTAGTAACTGAATATAAAACTATACCATCACCAACAGCAATATAAAAAGGCAGTAATAAATTATCAGTGAACAAAATAAGTTCACAGTTCTTACCTGTTGATCCAGTTTCATCTCCCTGGACTTTTTGGGTCACTTACATGTAAAAAGGAAGCAAGTAAAAAGATATGTATTTTAGTTATTTTCTAAGTTTCTTGTTTTGTTCAAAGGTTTTCCATGTTCCATTTTCTGGCAACCTCTTTAAACTAGCAGTAGCCTATTCCATGTCTTCAAGTTTGTCCAGAAGTTTATTTGTTTTAACAAAAGAAAGAGCTGTGTCTAAGTCCTCAAAAATTCTAGTTGCATTCTGGTGAAAGATTTTTAACCTTGCTGGAAATAATAAGTGGGATTTTATTTGGTTCTTTTTAAGTTCTTTCATTAAGGGCAAAAAGACTTTCCTTTTGTAGATTACTGTTGGTGAGTAATCATTATCGAAGCAAATTAAATTGTCTTTTACCTTAATTGGTGATTTTTCCCAGGCAGTTTTCAGTACTATTTCCTTATCATGAGAGGAAAGGAATTTTACAATCACAGTGTGACGATTGGGGAGAGATGGGCGAAGGCTGCCAGCCTAGTCAAATAGAATTTGATACATAATTCTGTCAACTGTATAAATAAATGTAAAATACAGGCTTGTGTTTTTAAATGAAAGAAAACACTGTAAAATGTGAACTTCAAGATGGTTGCAACATTGCCATCTGCTGTAAGGAAAACCAAGCCAAGCATTTCAAATGTCTTTGAAAGTACAATTATCTAAAACATGGTGCCAGAGCGGCTAGCTGAACACATTCTTCCTATTGTCTTAACTTAAGGAATAATTGTTAGAGTGTACATGTGGAAGGTGCTTTATTGCTTTGGTTTCTGCTAGAGTATATATGTGAAATGCCTTTTATTGTTGTATTCTCCTGTGCAGGTGTTAGCTTGCTAAATAATGTAAATTGAGTCTCTATTAGCCTGGGAATTCAGAGCAGGTGGCAAGATGATGCAATGTGAATACTGGGACAACCTAAGTGTCAAAAATGATGTAATCTGGGGAGGACCCAGAGACATGTTTGTTATTGATGTTTTATAAACTGTGTCTCAGAGAGAGATAGGAAGCATTTTGATCTTGATATCCAACTTACCAGCACTCTGCTTATGCTCACATGTAAGTTTCTAGCATTGTGATTTCTTGTAGGAATAGTTAAAGTTAGTAAAGATTAATTAGGTATTTTTCTTTGAAATCATACCTGTCCTACTCTATTATTTTAAGTTTCTGTGTGATCTCTGAACTCTTAGATATCTGTGTGGTGTAGTAGCTTTGTCTTGTGTTTTAATTATTTATTATTAAATATTTTTAGAACCTTCTACCTGTGGCTGCTTTGTGTAGAGATAAGCTCTAGAGTACATTGCATATTTAAATAGAGTTCATTGTAATAGGCTACTCCGATAAGCCTTAGACTGTATAGTCACATTACCATTGGATATTAATATTGCACAGTAATAATTAGACACCCTTTTAAGGGCCTTTTAGTAGCTGATATTATTAACTGGAAGGTGGCAGAAATTACTACCTTATAGTCTGGGTAAAGGGGCACAGTTGGAGAATCTGTGTCAACCTTTCCCTGGAGTGTCTGTGAAGCTGTATAAATACTTATCCCCAAGTGTGTGTGTGTTATGTCAGCTACTTGGCAGGGGCACAAAGCACTGGTTGGACATAGAGGGTACTGGAGGTTTTAGCTTGCCCAGTTAGGCTGAGACCTGGACCCTGTAGCTGTGCCAGTGGGGAGTCTTATTGGTGACCTGGTGAGCAAGGGAGCAACCAGCACCAGACTGACTGTGATCACTGTGTGCACTTAAGGGAAATTGTACTTTACTGTGTGTATTAGTTATCCTTTTCTCTTCTAAGAGACAACCTCCCTGGTGTTAGTGGTGAGGATTGAGGCTCCTTGATTGCTGGGCCAGGGCACGGTCATCACACACAGATTTAGTTGAACTAGTTTTGCTGTTTTTAGATGATACCATGTACCTGTGTCCCCTTTCAATAAAAGTGCTTCAGGAAGTTCCAAAATTTCTGGCAACCACAGTGTTAAAAACTTTTCTATGTTATTCTCTTCTATATTATCAGGTAATCCAAATATTCTTATATTATTACAGTGAGATCTGTTTTTAAGATCATCTACCTTTGATAGCAGTTGAGTATTTTGTTTTTAAAAGACATTCAATATTCTGTTCACTTTCTTGAATTCTGGTGTCCATATCATTGAGAGCTGTTTGGATTTTTAAGATTTGTTCTTTCTGTTGTTTTATTTTGCTAGTTAATTATTGTATATTATTCAGCAAGGACTGCATTTCCTTTTTTAAGGTAGTATCCTGATGTGCTGTTTTAGAGAAACTCATCTTTTAACTGGTGAAGATCAGAGTATCACAGAAGTTTTGACAGGAACAAAATGATATTATTCTAGACAATTTTAGATACTATCCTTTTTTATATCAAGAGAAATAAAAAACTTAAAAAATATCCACAATTATGATAGTTATTTCATAAAATTCCTGTCATAGAAAGTCTGAAAAGACAGAGCTGAAGAGAAGTGCTGCTACTCAGTGCTCTTCATGGCCACGCCCTTTAATTCTTTGTTTTGAGTAGTTCTTTCTGCATATAAATCAATGGGTCATAAGACACCACTATCCCATGTATCTCATATTCACTAATTCCTATCTTGCAGTTTGTTGTTAGTCTCAAACATTCTGTTAGGATCACCCACTACCTCCTTCATTTCGTCAGATATATGCAAGACAATAAAGTTAACATTCAATTACTTGGGCCGTTAAAATGGCTGACACTTGAATATGTAAATTATTCTAATAACGCCAAAACTGTTTAAATGACAACCCCAGTGACACCTGGGTTTCCCCTGAGAATGGCCCATTTTTTTTTCCCAATATGTCCTTCACTTTCCCTACCTTTCCCCAGTATGGTAAAATCATAGCCTTTTCAAAGTTATTTTGTCCCTGAAGTGACTCTATAACCATGTTAAAATTTCCTAACAGGGGGTTGAATCTCTTACCCCATTCCCTTCTAACATAATCCACATTTTCTCGAACCATGCGGGTATCCTCTTTCATAGAACATTTCCACAACTTTCTGTAATTCATTCTCAAGGTCAACATCCAAAGATGCCATTCTAGCAACCCTTACCATTTGGCCTTTCACACTACTGGCCTTTTGATGGGGAAGGTGACTACTTGTGTATTCAAGGTAAGAGTGGCTGAATGTGGGTTTCCTATATATTTTAAATGTAAAACCACTTGGAGTTTTACAAATCTGAGTGTCAAGGTAACTAATTGACAAAGGGTTACTTGTGTGGGCAAATTTTAAGAAACTAGTAGTGGAATTCAAGTACTTAACAAATTCCTCCATTTTATCTATGGAACTATTCCAGAGAATAAAAATGTCGTCCAAAAATCTTACGAATAATTTCACATTTTGAAAGTACTCCATCTAAAGACTTTAACTCCCAGTCAAGGAGAACCAAGTTTGCAAATATGGGAGCACATGAGGCTCCCATAGCAACACCTTTGTTTTATTTGAAGTATTCTCCTTCAAAATATATATAATTGTAGTCTAAAACTAACTCCATGAAGTCAACTATTAAATTTACTTTCTCATTAGAGAAACCTGACATTTTGTTCAAACAGTTGGCAAACATGTCTAACCCTTCTTTTCTACATCGATGGTCAAAAAAATCAAATTCTTCTCCCAAAGCTCTTCCTTAATTCTACCCAAAAATTCCCATGAATCTTTTACTAAATGCTTCACTTTATTCACAACTTGTTTTAACCAAAAGTCTATGGTGACAACAAAAGGGTAAGTTTTTGACCCCTGTCCTGCTACTATTGGCCGAAATGTTAAATTATTTACCCCTTGTGGGTTTTCAGAATCCCAAAAATGGTAGCCACCATATGGTTCTTAACTTTCAAAAAGCAGTAAATTTCAGGTGTAATACACTCATCTAAAAGGTATTCTTCCAAGTAATAATCTAGTCTTCAGTAACTGATATTAACTTCATTAAGTGAAACATGGGTATGTACACTAGTGTCATGTAACATCTCTAGGATTTTTGGGGAATGATGTAATACATCAAAAATGACCATCCCACCCCCTTTATCTGGACACATGATCCTAATTGTCCTGTTGTTTCTAAGCTGTTCAAGTAATCTCATCTCTTCCCCACTAAGATTTCTATATAAAAAACTCTTTTTTGTCTTTTAATTTTACCATACTGGGGAAAGGTAGGGAAAGTGAAGGACATATTGGAAGAAAACTGGGCCATTCTCAGGGGAAACCCAGATTTGAGAAGGGTTGTAGGAGAGAGACCCTCCTATGTATACAAAACTGGGGTAAACATAAAAGAAAGTTTTGAACATGTCAAGAACACACAAGCTAATAAGTATGATGGTACTGTAAAGTGTGGATCCTGTTCACAATGTTGCTATATAGTAGATTGTAAAATGGTTATTTTTAGAAAATACCCTCAAATCAAAAGTAGAATTTGTTAAGGGTAACTGTCACACTTCAGGTGTTATATACCTCGCACTGTGTAAGGGATGTCCTGCATATTATGTTGGCAAAACCAAAAGGCAATTACGCAATAGGATATATGAACACATATATCAGATAACCACTAAAAATAATAATAATAATGCACTGTTTAGGCATTCTTTAGTTTGTGGGAGCTTTCAGGGGGTCCACTTTGGGATTTAAATAATTTGCGCTAAATAAATGTAAGCTCTAGTCACGTTGGTAATTACATAAATGCTTATTCAATATCATTTTCATTAACATTTTGATACGCAAAGTTCTCTTTGCCTTTCGTCTAAATATGGACCAATTGTTGAACTATACTAAGTTCTATAAAGATCTAAATGCCTACATATTCATTTAGATGCACTGAGAATTGCATACAAGTCTTTTTAGAACCATACTTGTTAACTTTAGTAGTGCAGCGTTTGCATTGTCTTTATTTATTTAAGCACAGAGTCGTAATAGAACTACGTTAAGGTTTATGACTGTTCTTTAGTTTAATTTATTATATATACATATATAGATTTGTATTTTAATTTGCAAACTGCAACATGAGTTATGTGCAAAAAATTCATTGCTTTAGTACTTGTATTCAACATCATAGCATCGCTTATAACAGTTTGTTATCTGATTCTGGAAGCTATGCATTGCCACTTTAAATGGTTAATGAGACACCCATTTATATAGGGTTTGGTTTCAATCTAAGCAATTTATGTTGTATATAAGCACTGTATTATAGAACTTTTATTTGTCTGATGAAGCGTGGCTGTGACCACGCGAAAGCGCTTACCCTTCAGCTATATCTATTACAATAAAGAAGAGTTTTTACTTTTGCTACGGCTGCCGAGAACTTTTTTGAATTGTGGACTTGTAAAGCCTGTTTAACAGCAACCGTTCAGTATTTTAACCACATTGCGTTGAGATCAGGTTTCTGCTTTTCGCATTAGATTGTAAAATGGTTATTTTTAGAAAATACCCTCAAATCAAAAGTAGAATTTGTTAAGGGTAACTGTCACACTTCAGGTGTTATATACCTCGCACTGTGTAAGGGATGTCCTGCATATTATGTTGGCAAAACCAAAAGGCAATTACGCAATAGGATATATGAACACATATATCAGATAACCACTAAAAATAATAATAATAATGCACTGTTTAGGCATTCTTTAGTTTGTGGGAGCTTTCAGGGGGTCCACTTTGGGATCTTAGAGAAAGTATTAGTTAACCCTAGAGAGGGGGATTACAGAAATTTAATGGGAAAAAAAGAAGTCAAATGGCAGATCAAGCTGCAGGCAGGTGAAGGTATTGGTTTAAATGAAGTTATTTCTGTAAAACCCCTGTTAATTAAGAGAGCTAGGGACAAAAGGCTATGTTAAAAATGTCTATGAAGTTAGGAAAGCTTATTTCAAGTGTATTACATATGGTATAGATGTTTATAAGTGTTTTTTAAGTTTTATTTTTTAAACAAAGTGTTTGCATCTTTAAATGCATTCGTGTGGCTGTGATGTTATCAACACATTGGGCTATAAATGTTGGATTTAATAAAAGGCATGTATTCTGATGAAGTCCCCATTCTTAGGGAACGAAAGCACTTAATGAATACTTTTTAAACATTTTTATGTCTTAATAAAACATTTGATACCTTTGGAAGGTTGTGGAAAGTTCTGGCTGCAACACAGTGATTTTATTATTTTATTTTTATTATTCCAATAACGATGATACAATTTAACTGGACATGCAAGACTGGATTTGACTTTTCTCCATTTGTTTGATAATACACAGCAGACCACTGCATGGATATGCAAGTGTTCATCTTTTGCTGGTGTTCATTGCAAATAAGTCAAAAATATATTCAGCTGTAAAGAATTTATCTTCATTCACAATGGAAAATTCATTGTGCAAGAAAAGTCTGTAGTTTGATTTCCAAAGTTTTGTATGGCACACTTCTGATAGGTAGCAGTTTGTGTTTTTTTCAGATATTCATTACTGTGTTTTAAAAATGTCATATTAAAAGCTTATGTAGTTGTTAAAGTCTAAATGATCAGGATGCAACACTGGTCATACTGTTTTTTTTTTTTCTAGCATAGGAGAAGATAGTCCAGTTTTCTTTGAAATAGTTAAAATATCACCGGAAGACCAGGGACTTTATGAATGCTGTCTGAAGAACATTCATGGAAAAACTACATCTACATTTCATCTCACTGTTGAAGGTAAACAAATTTCCCATTTATTGCATGACTTGGTAGGATTTGCTACAGATAATCTATGGTAACTAAAGAAAGGAACATTAAATGATTAATTTTATTTGTGTTTCTTTTAAGCTCTAAATGAAATTATCAAGTTTCAGGATACTGTTGAGGGTGAGTTCATGTTTTTTCATATTTATTTTATTTCTTACTTTTTGTTTCCCTGTAACATTTCTTAGAGCTTTATAGAGCAAAGAATGTGGCTGTCATAGTACGAGCAGTCATATTTATTACCTTGTCTTTATTGACGCCATCACCCCATTCCCAATATCATAAGTAGTGACTGTTTTAGTCATGCATTTTTCAGGTTGATTCCATTTGAAAACAAACCAACCTCAATAAAGTCTGCCAAAGACTGTTTAATTCAATAATGATGTCTTTTTTTATATAGCTTTATTTACTGTTGTCATATCTGCACATATTTTCACTCCACTGGGATTCTTCAATGTTGGTGGATAACACTAACTGAAATGCACCCAGTAAAAATGAGTTAACTATCAGGCTATAGTGTAGCAGGTACAACTAGTTGTATTGAACAACTATTTAAATATATATTATGCAGTGCAGCTACCCAGTGCTATGGGGAACATGGAGTAACCATAGGCAAATTTGGGTAAAGTAGAGCAGCTATGAGCCGTTAGATGTTTCTTTGAAGACCTGTTATGCACAATACAAATCTTCACACAACTGTTTCCCTTATTACATATATCAGTATCACACTAATTGCTAGGGATTAGTTAAAGTTAGGTGGCACAGAGACAGATAATGGCTAAAGATGCCTTGTCTATACAGTGCATGTTGCAACTATTCTGCATAATGAGCAGCATCACTCAAACACGGACGGTTTTGAGTGGCACAGAAAAGCTGAAACAATTCAAACAAGCCGTACACAAATAGCAAACAACACTCTTCAGTGTTCTACAGCAACCACAGGCCTATAAATGGCTAAGTTATGTCTCCACTCTCATTAGAGTACAAACCAGTAATAAATCATAGCTAGATTATTAAAAGGTCACCAAAACTGCACTCATGTTGCAGTGAACTTTGTAAGAAGAGAAAAGTACTTATCCCAGATCTTGTAGTTTCTCTCAAATCTAGTCAAAATTGTCGCAACTAGTAGTGTAGCAGCTGGTAATAAATGAGATCTAGGCTGCGCAAACTCAGGTAATTTTAAAGCAGCACAGAAAATCTGAAAAAGAAAAATTCAAACAAGCACACTGGCCAATAACAAACAGCATTTGTTAAGATTCTACAGCAGTCAGAGACCTAGAAATGGATAGGTTCTGTCTTCACTCTCACTAGAATACTAACTAGTAGCAAATCTTACCTAGATTAGTAATAAATCACTGCAAAGTGCAGATATTTTACATTAAACTCAGTAAGAATAAAAAAGTACTTATCCAAGATCTTGTGGGGCTGTGTAGTTTTGTATAATTTCTGAAAAGTGTTGTATTTTCTACTGTAATTGTTTTAATATTGTGGTCTTTTACATGTCTTACTTCTTTCATAATATCACTGTTGTAGCTTTTGTGTGCTCTAGAAAACTGGGTTCATTTTCCACAGTTTATACATGCTTTCCTTTGCTGTGGCATAGTCATTAGTGTAAACTTGACATTCTGCACCCTCAATGGCGGCTCGTGATATCAGACTGCAGCCCTCCCAGCTGTGAACCACAATGGTACAGTTCTACAAATCATCCATACAAAGTGAATCCGGACTGCTGCCTTACCAGTCCAGACTCAGGAAGCAGACTTGTCTTTTTTTATTGCATCTGCTTTATTTTCTGAAAAAAAAAAAAAACAAAACAAAAAAAACTTGTTTTCCCACCTTTCTAAGCTAGTATACTCCAGTTTTCAGGTTAGTGCTGAATTCAGGGCTGTGTTACAAGTTTCTGTGTTACCCATACCTTACTTGGATAGAAGGAAGTTTCTCTGTTCACTGTGAGAGTGGGACTTTTGAGCAGCATATCTGTCCCTAGAGGAGTGGTTTCAGCCCAGAAATTAGTAGTTTATTGGCCATTTTGGTCTAATTTCTATCTCTTTCATTTGCCTGCTATAAAACCCACATTTGAGAGGTTTTTGCCCTAGTATACAGCTCAGCAAGCTCCTGGCTGGTGCCTTGCAGAGTTCTACAGTAGCAGAGAGACGAAAGAGAGACTTTAGAGTGATTAAGTATCATTTTTCTGCATTTTCTTCCTGCCTTTAGCTAATTCCACCTAAAACACAGATTTTGTAGAGTTTCTGTGATTTAAAAAGCTTGTTTCAGCTACATATTGTACTTATTTTACTGCCTGCACTTTAACAAAGTCATTTTTGTGTTTAAATTACCTGTTTAACTGTTGTAGGCTACACACTCAAGTGTGATAGCCATTTCTGTGCATTTAAAGTGTTTTTTTATTGTATCTGCTTTATTGTCTGAAAAAAACAAACAAATATACTTGTTTTCCCACCTTTCTAAGCTAGTATAGTCCAGTTTTCAGGTTAGTGCTGAATTCAGGGCTGTGTTACAAGTTTCTGTGTTTGCCCATACCTTACTTGGATCGAAGGAAGTTTCTCTGTTCACTGTGAGAGAGGGAGCTTTGAGCAGCCTATCTGTCCCTGGAGGAGTGGTTTCAGCCCAGAAATTAGTAGTTTATTGGCCATTTTGGGTTCATTTCTATCTCTTTCATTTCCTTGCTATAAAACCCGCATTTGCAAGGTTTTTGCGCTAGTATACTAGCTAGTTGCGAAAATAAAATTGCCAAAGATTCCAAAGACAACCACAAGAAATTCTATAACTATGTCAAGAATCTAAATGGCAATGCTCAGATCTGCTCTGAGCTAAAACATAATGACATTAAATATACTGATCCCAAGGATATTGCCAATATCCTGGCAGATCGATTCAGTGCCAACTTCACCCCCCTCTCACCCCCTAAATGGCCCATCTCAATACCGGAAGATTGCCAAATTCCGGTAATAATGGCCACACAGGTAAAAAACGCACTCTCCAAAGCTAAGAATACAGCATCCATGGGACCAGATGACATCCCGGCATGTGTACTACATGAACTACAAAATGAACTGGCACCTCACCTAAGTGTCATGTTTAATCATAGCCTCACCTCAGGTTTCGTGCCCACTGAGTGGCGCACAGCTACAGTTATCCCACTCCACAAGGGGGGATCCACCTTGGATCCCGGAAACTACTGTCCCATCAGTCTGACAAGCCTTATCTGCAAGGCCATGGAACGTATTATCATGGAACTTATAAACAAAGACATTGGCAACCTTCAAACACTGGACCCCACCCAGTTTGGGTTCGTGAAGGGCCGATCTTGTCTCCTGAACCTGATGGACTTCTTCGAATCAGTCTCCAGAGCCATGGACAAGGATAAGGTGGTCCACACAGCCTATCTAGACCTTGCCAAGGCCTTTGACACCATCCCCCACTCTGGAATCATAGATAAACTTACTAAACTGGGCATTAATCCCTACGTCACCCAATGGGTTGCTAACTGGCTTACTGAAAGAACCCACACTGTAAAAGTAGCCGACTCCAAATCCAGCTCCAGACAAGTGACAAGTGGATTACCTCAGGGTTCAGTCCTGGGACCGCTCTTGTTTGGCATCTACTTCTCTGAAGTACAGGCCAACACTAAGGGACTCTGGCTAACAAAGTTCGCAGCTGACTGCAAACTGGGAGCCATTATTGAATCCCCAAATGATGTGGATACTCTACAAAAGGGCCTTACAGAAACAGATGCTTGGTGCCAGAGCCATGGGCTCAAGCTCAATGCCAAGAAATGTATAGTTATCCCCTTTGGGAAAAAACATGTATCCGTGAATTACCATATAGGTGGCAGTACACTAAACACCGAAAGTGTGATAAGAGACTTAGGGACACAGGTGGACAGTGGTCTCACCTTCGATAACCACATCGCCACAACAGTCAGGAAATCCTTCTATGCGGCACACCTCTTCACTAAGGGTTTTTCATCCAGAAAAAAGGAGGTCATTGTCCCACTGTACTCATCCCTCATTAGACCCATTATAGAATACAATGCCCCATTTGGTATGTACCTCTCAGGACATCTGCAACAACTGGAAAGACTGCAGAAATACCTCACTAAAAGAATCACAGGCCTAAAACAGATGCCCTATGCTGACCACCTTAAAAAACTCCAGCTATACTCTGTCGCATATCGTCTACTCAGAGGCAATCTCTGCTTAACATACAAGGCCATGTCAAACCCAGAGCTGTTGGACATGCTACACTTAAAGAAATCCCAATCACTCAGAGCCACACGCTCCAGGGATCTAAACCTTGTCATCACAATAAACAAAACATGCTGGAGGGATAGGTTCCTGACCCATAGACTCCCCAGACTCTGGAATAGATTGCCCATACATGTCAAGCAGAGTGCCTCTCTGGCCCTCTTCAAAAGGAACCTTGATGATTGGATGGGAGAAAGGAAATTCACCCCGGGGATCATGTCAGTTGCCCTGCTAGACAGGGGTCCAGGGAAGTAAATAGTGTGGGAAGAAATAGCCAGGGAATTGTTATGGCTAGGCTTGTATAGGCCCTAGAGCTGATAGCCTAGTACCAATCTATGAACCTATGAACCTATACAGCTCAGCAACCTCCTGCCTGGTGCCCTGCAGAGTTCTACAGTAGCAGAGAGACAAAAGAGAGACTTTGGATTGATTAAGTATCATTTTTCTGCATTTTCTTCCTGCCTTTAACTAATTCCACCTAAAATGACAATTTTCTAGAGTTTCTGTGATTTAAAAAGAGTGTTTCAGCTACATATTGTACTTATTTTACTGTCTGCAGTTTAACAAAGTTGTTTTTGTGTTTAACTTACCTGTTTAACTGTTGTAGGCTACACACTCAAGTGTGATAGCCATTTATGTGCATTTAAAGTGTTTTTTGATTGTATTTGCATTATTTTCTGAAAAAACAAAACAAAAAAATACTTGTTTTCCCACCTTTCTAAGCTAGTATAGTCCAATTTTCAGGTTAGTGCTAAATTCAGGGCTGTGTTACAAGTTTCTGTGTTTGCCCATACCTTACTTGGATAGAAGGAAGTTTCTCTGTTCAGTGTGAGAGAGGGAGCTTTGAACAGCCTATCTGTCCCTGGAGGAGTGGTTTCAGCCCAGAAATTAGTAGTTTATTGGCCATTTCGGGCTAATTTCTATCTCTTTCATTTCCCTGCTATAAAACCTGCATTTGCGAGGTTTTGCGTGCTGGGCAGCACCGGTTAGCTAGGATATAACTATTCCCGGCTCCACAAAGTCTACTCTTCAAGTTTTCCCTTTGAACTAGACAAACTTTCAACTTAAGCACTCAAACCGTTCACTTCTCATCCCAGCACTTGCTCAAAACTCATAGCAAGCACTAATAAACCTTAGCACTAGACCCCCCTATACTGTAGAAAAGGACAAGGCTCTCTATTCGACCTTGCCAGCCAATCAATAAAACAGTTCACTGTACCTGTATCCAGGCATGTCCAAAGGGCATATTCAGGTGTACTCTCCAGTCCAGCTGATGAATCTGGGCATTTTGAGGCAATGTTACAATTGCCTCATGTACACAGACAACCCTCTCCTCCTTCCATGTAACACTAATACATGCGAGAGATGCAATTATACAGCCAAACTGGAGGCTCAGCTCTTTCAACCCAAGAGTGGACCAGGCAGTCAAGAAGAGAAGGGAATTACTTGCATCACACCACCAGTCTCACATAGACCTATGAAACAAGCACTGGCAAAAAAACACACATAAATACACAAAAACATCCTTGAAGGCTCTAAATAAAAATCTCCAAAAGCAACAGAGACCTCCAAAGCAGACATCCAAGCAACCTCCACCCCCCCAACCCAAACCATGAAACACATACTTCACAAAACCAGTGTGCCACGCAATGACAGCCCTTAAGGCAAAATAACATACCCAACACACTAGTAATAGGTGACTCTATAGTCAGGCACACTGACATCTCACTCACTAGGCTGAACAAGGAGAAGGTTACTGTTAGCTGCCTGTCGAGTGCCAGGATCTGCCACATAAAACAAGCACTCAGGTCACTCCAGAACAAGTACAAATATGACTCTGTCATTGTCCATGTTGGTGTGAATGACCTGAGCCATACCCTCCTGGACTACATGAAAAGAGACATGGAGGAGCTCTCTGATCACGTAGCCCAGGCCAGTATGACCCTGAGTAGCATCCTGCCCTCACCAAGAATAATACCATGTTATAGAGAAAAAATTATCAATTTCAACAATTGGCTAAGCTTCTGGTGTCATTCAAAGGGGATCCAGTGTCTGTCATCCTGGGATGACAAGCTCGACAAGCCACGCTGCTTTGCTAGAGACGGCTTGCCCCTGTCACCCTTAGGCTTTCAAATACTGGCCAAGGCTCTTGCCACCCCCATAGTGCCTTTTTTAGGCAAGACTCAAAAGACAAACCCACCACTGTAAATAGCACAAGTAACAAAAAACTGAGGGTAATGCTACTCAATGCCAGAAGTCTAAACCTCAGAATACATGCACTTGAGGCACTCCTCAGTGTGGAGAAAATCGATATATGTGCAATAACAGAAACCTGGTTTAAGGCTCCAGAGAGCACCCCAGCATTACCAGGCTACAACTCATACCATACATTTCGGCCACAAAACCCAGACCAAAATACAAAAGGTGGGGGAGCATCCATATTCATCAAGGATACCCACACCTCCAGGTTAGTGGCACAACATGATGCTTCAGAGATCATCCACATGCAACTAACAGCGGTCAAAACTGCTATTTAAATTATAGCTTGCTACAGATCACCCACCATGTCCCAGGACTCCCACTCCGCATTTCTGGAAACACTGGGAAACATAAAGGTCCTGCCAAACACCCTAATATTGAGTGATTTCAATTACTCAAACATTAACTGGGAGAACTACTCAAGTACAAACTCCCTTGCCCAACATTTCCTAGAATTTATAAACTCAAACACCCTGGATCAACTGGTCAACACCCCCACCCCACCAGAGGTGACAACATATTGGACCTGGTCATCACCAGCATGGGTGACCGATGTCGACACCGGAGGTCAACCCCTTGCTGATTAGATCTGTCCGTAAACTAATCACTCTGGATATCCACATTCCGCCACCACCCCCAGTCAAAGAAACCACTGTGAAAAATTTTTCAAAAGCAAACTTCACATTACTTAAGACCGAGGTGGGAAGTTTCAAAGCCCCCATGATAAAGGATAATGCTGTCCAAGCTGTAAAATCATTTACTAATGCACTCTACGGGCACCTACAAGAATGCATGGATTGTGCTATCTCAAACAAAACCAAGACTCACTCCTCCAAGAAAAAGAAACCAGTCTGGTGGACTCCTGCCATAAACAAGCTATACAATAGAAGGAGGAAACTAGTACAGAAAAGAGTAAAATCCCAAGAAGGGAAGACATCCCTGATCAGTATCAGCAATAAACTATGTCCCTCATAAAATTATCCAAGGCTAGCTTCAAAAGAAAAATTGCCATGAACTCCAAATAACAACAATGCATTCTTTAGCTATGTCAAGAATCTAAGTGCAATTCTCAGATCTGCTCAGAGTTAGTGCAGAATGGCACAAAATACACTGAACCGACCAATATAGCCAACATCCTGGCAGAGAGGTTCAGTGCAAACTTCACCCCCCCTCACCCCCAAAAGGGCCCATAACTATACCAGAAGACTGTAGTGCCCCTGAAAGCACAGACACTCAGGTTAAAACAGCCCTCTCCAAAGCCAAAAACACAGTATCAATGGGACCGGATGGTGTCCCAGGCTGCGTCCTACACAAGCTCAAAGCTGAACTAATCCCTCACCTAAACACACTGTTTAAACTCAGCCTCTCCACAGGCTACATGCCCACAGAGTGGTGCACAGCAATGGTTATTCTACTCCACAAAGGTGGAGCCACAATGGACCCCAAGAACTATCACCCTATAAGCCTGACTAGCTTGGTCTGCAAAGCTATGGAGTGCATCATCATGGATCTCCTTAACAGAGACATTGAGAATCTCCAAACACTGGACCCTACCCAGTTCGGCTTTGTTAAGGGCAGATCATGCCTCCTAAACCTGGTGGACTTCTTTGAGACAGTTACCAAGGCTATAGATGAGGGAAAGGTGGTCCACACAGCTTACCTAGACCTCGCAAAGGCCTTCAACACCATTCCCCACTCAAGTATTTTAGACAAGCTCACCAGCCTGAACAGAAACCCCTATGTCATGAGATGGGTTGCCAACTGGCTCACGGACAGAACCCACATGGTAAGAGTTGCAGGAGCTAGGTCTGACTCTAAACCAGTTACAAGTGGCGTTCCCCTGGGCTCAGACCTAGGACCCCTCCTGTTTGGCATATACTTCTCAGAGGTACAGGCAAGCACAGGAGGACTATGGCTGACCAAGTTCGCAGACGACTGCAAACTAGGGACTATAATTGACTCTCCAGCTGACACAGACATCCTCCAGAAAGGTCTCACTGAGACAGATACCTGGTGTCAAAACCATGGCCTCAAGCTAAATGCCAAAAAGTGCATAGTCATTCCCTTTGGAAAAAACAAAGTACCCACAAACTACCACATAGGTGGTAGCCCTCTAAATGTGGAAGATGTAATAAAGGATCTAGGGACCCAAGTAGATAGTAACCTCTACTTTGATAATCACATTGCCAAGGTGGTTAGAAAATCCTTCTATGTGGCCGACCTAATTACAAAAGGGTTTGCATCTGGATCAAAACAGGTCATTGGGCCCCTCTACTCATCACTCATCAGACCCATCATAGAGTACAATGCCCCATTTGAGATGTACCTTACAGGACACCTGCAACAACTGGAAAGACCACAGAAGTACCTCACCAAGAGAATCACTGGCCTCAAGCAGATGCCCTATGCAGCTCGACCGAAGAAACTCCAGCTGTACTGGGTTGCATGCTGCCTACACAGAGGTGATCTCTGCCTGACATACAAGGCCATGTCCAACCCAGAATTGATGGACATACTCCACCTAAAGAAAACCATATCCCCTCGTTCCACATGCTCCAGAGATCTAAACCTCTCCACAACAATAAATAGGATGTGCTGGTGGGATAGATTCCTGTCCCAGAGACTTCCCATGCTCTGGAATAAGATTCCAGTCTACATTAGGCAGAGCTCTTTGCTAACCCTCTTCAAGAGGAACCTTGACGAGTGGATGGGAAACAGAATGTTTAACCCAGGGATCACTTCAATGGCTCTGCTGGACAGACCCAGAGAACTAATCTAAGGGGGGCGGCGAAAGCCAACACATTCTGGCTAGGCTTATAAATGCCTTTGGGCAGATAGCCTAGTACCTACCTATGTTGCGCTAACCACATAGACTGGAAGGGGATCAGACTGCAGAGTCAGCAGTCTTGGAACGTTCCCAGAATCAAGAAACCGGAAGTGTGCATTCTGGTGTGAATGCAGGATTACTGAAGCTGTAGGTTTACTGTTATGATTGAAAGCTATGGCTTTACCATTAGGATTGCAGGAGAATGATTCTATCATTACTGCAGGTACAGGAGACTCTGGATGAAGAAGCTGTGGAGTGAAGTATGGGAGACTCAGGATGAAGAAGCTGTGGAGTGAGGTATGGGAGACTCAGGATGAAGAAGCTGTGGAGTGAGGTACGGGAGACTCAGGATGAAGAAGGTGTGTGTGTGTGTGTGTGTGTGTGTGTGTGTGTGTGTGTGTGTGTGTGTGAAATGCCCCATTTGGTTTATACTGGTGGCTAGAGAGAACTCAGGATACCTGCTGGTGGTGGTTAGAGAATGCCTCAGGCTTAAACCCTGTACCTTGAGTGCAGGCAACAAGAGCCTGAATTCCCTACCCATCATCATTTGTGAAACTTTTGCAGATTTTTGCCTCATATTTTGTTCTGCTCTGCTCCTTGTAAAATCTGTGGTTTCTGAGTTTTTAATTCCTTAAATAGTTGGTGGTGCAGTGGTAGCCTTGTTGCCTCACAGCTAGAGGTTCTCTGGTTTGATTCTTGGCTGGGGTGTCTTTTGTGTGGAGTCTGTATGTCCTCCCTGTGTTTGTGTAGGTTTGCTGTGGTGTTCTTCCATGTTACAAAGAAGTGTCTGCAGTCTTTCTCCCTGGGCCTCTGTTGAAAATTGGCTTTTGTTCCAAGTCAGACTTTTCTGGTTAACAAATGTTAAATAAATAAAATTGACAGGCATTTGAATTTCAGACTTCATATTCTTCAGAAAGCACATAGTAACACAAAACCTTTTATTCTAGCAATTGTCTAAGTTTATAAGATGAATATTTGAAATTTGTCCCTATTTTTTGGACTGTATTCCCCCATTATTGGCTTTGTCCAGGTTGTTTGTGCTAAGATTGAGAGCTATGGTGAGAACTGAATTCACTGAATATGTTTGAGGGCTGTATTCCCCCATTACTGGCTTTGTCCAGGTGTTTTGTGCTAAGAGGTTGACAGCTATGATGAGAACTGAATTCACTAAATGGTAGCCATTTAAGTTTCAGTCTTCCTCTCTTTCACAAAATGGCTAATTTGGCATAGTGGTATGTTGCTCTGACTGTTTTGCACAGGGTCCTGGGTTCAAGACTTGGCAGTGAAATGCATGGTGGTAACACAGCATTTTATTCTAGCAACTTTCCAAGATTATACAAGTAATGTTTAAAATGTGTCCCTCGTTTTTGGACTTTTGTCCCTCCCCAATGCATTTTGATTTTTTTCCAGATTTCTTACGCTGCAAAGTTGAGAGATACAGCTGAGTGTCAAGTAGATTTTACAAGGAGCTGAGAGCTGCAGGGGAAGAAAAGTTTAGTGCTGCTTATGCTGCTACTGCTTACATTGTTAATAGCACAACAGGTAGTGTATGTGCTTTTGATGCAGAAGGCTGTGGGTTCTACTCCCACAGTATATAGAATCATTGCTAATATTGTACTGTGTTGTAAACGGGGTGGATGCTGCTCTCTTGAGAATGTCCTCTTTGGTGAAGATACCTAGTAACTATGAACCCATCCATTATTTGTCATCCATTCCCTACTGCAGTATTACTAGCTTATCATTGTTTTAATGTAATATAGGCAATTTATTCCTCAAGGGCAATAGGCACTTTATTTGTAGATGAAACAATGAAATATAAAGTTGTTTGCTAGCAGCAACCTCTTCATTAGTTACAGATGATTTAATGTAGTATTATTTAGATGACTTTTACTTCTGCAGAGATTGTGCATATTTACTGATACTGGTGGATTGTAGAAGTTTATGATAGAAATGTTCCCAATTGGACAGTTTTGTCATTATTAGTGCATGAATTTTGTTTCATTGTTTACCGGAAAAATGTTCAAAACAATAAATTTAAAACACCCTCTAACAACTGTACTGTATTATACAAGGAATATAATTTAATGCAATCAGGAAGGTGCATCACAAAACACATGTATGTTTTGTGTGCAAGAGGCCTATCATTTGAAAATAGCCCAAAGTTAATCTTTATCTGCCACTAGCCAAATGTATTTTCTTTGAATGTGGGTTTCAATGCTGTTTCAATTAATGTGAGTTTCAAGGGCAGAGAAATTTTAATGCTAAGTCTGTTTTCATTATGAGACTCCATTGCTTTGTTTAGCAGATGTCTTAGTGTTTGTGCTGTAAAATGCAACATAAAACTTTCAAATGAAGTCCAAATCATCGTAGAAGTAAAGCAGTATTAGTGTTTATGGTAAATGGGGTGAATGGCTGCAGGGGGGAGGCTCCATTTGACCATAATTTTGTGAGGGGGAAGGGCGGCAAACTCATAGACAGCCCCGGCTGAACTATACTTCTCAACTGCCCGGATTTTCACAAAATGAATAGATTTGTGCTTCTTATTTTTGGTTTGTTCCTCATAAAATTTGTGGTTTTCCGGCAAATCATTTAGGAATTAAGTCACTAAATAATTGCAAACACTGAGTTTCAGACTTCATAACCTTCAGAAAAATGCATGCTAAAGCAAGACCTGTTAGTCTATCAACTGTCTCAGTTTATACAAGAGCAACTTTTAGTACTGTTTATATGTTCCCTCAATATATTTGGCCTTGTCCAGATTTCCTGCATTAACAGGTTGAAAGGTACATGCAAATAAATTGCTTTATAAAATTAGACATATCCAGACCTCTCTATTGTCCCCGATTTTGGCTCAAAATGTTGCTCTTCCCCTAATAATCCCTCCGCAAAATGGCAATTTTGGAAGAAAACATGGAGGGTTTACAATTAATAAATAACTGTAATAATCAGAGTTATAGATTACTTTTATTTCAGAAATGCATGTAGGTTCTTTGATTTGGTCAGCTGCTCAAGTTAACAGTACTAATATTAAAAAGGTGTTCCTTCTTTGACAGGTTCCCAGCTGTATTGTGTGGCTATTTTATATTTTTGCATTTCATTTTTGTTCTGATTACTTTTATTTGAGAAATGCATGTAGGTTCTTTTATTTTGTCAACTGCTCAAGTTAACAGTACTAATATTAAAAAAGTGTCCCTTCTTTGACAGGTTCCCAGCTGTATTGTGTGGCTATTTTATATTTTTGCATTGCATTTTTGGTACATTTTTCATAAAATTGTGTTTTTTTAGCAAATTAGTGGCAATTCATTAAAAATACTGCGGTGGTGGTGCTGCGGTAGCGTTGTCGCCTCACAGTAATACGCTGTCCAGTTCAATTCTCAGCTAGAGCGTCTTCTGTGTAGAGACATGCGTGAATGGGCATACATTCATTGGTTGTGTGTCAGAGCTGGCAACTCGGCACGTAAAAATCTACTGCCAATCATTAGCAGACTGAAGTTCTGCTGTGGCGACCCCTAACCGGGAAAAGCCGAAAGACACAACAACAAAAAGTGGCAAATTATTAAAGACTGAAGTTAGAAAATAATGACAGACATTTGAGTTTCAGATTTAATACCCTTCAGAAAATTCATACTAATGCAAGACCTACTATTCTATTATCTTTCTAAGTTTATAAGAGCAATATTTAAAAATTGTCCTTATTTTTGGGCCTTTGTCCCACTTCTATGTATGGCTTTGTCTAGATTTCTTGCTCTGAGGTTGAGTGGTATGACAAATGTGTCAGGGCTATCACAGTCAGCCAGAGACATTTCAAATTGTGACATACTTGTTGCACCCCACTCCTCCATGTAGCGATTCTGGATGTGTCCAAGCAAGGCAAGGAGCAGTTATGCAGTGTAAATGTGCAGACTATCCCCTTTTCCAAGGTAGACACAAGTACTACAGTGGCTTTTCGACTGTCCTTGATTTTGCAGAATGTTCTGGTTTCTGTCATATTTTTATACTGTTGATTTATGCTTATTATTATTCAGAAAGTGCTTGTTGCTCTGTGTTTAAGTAGCAATGCTTTAATGACCATCAGGTAAGCTTGTCTGAGATTGTAAGATGCAAGTAAGCTTTAATAAGCATACTGTTAAAGAATTGCCAACACTGAAAGCCTTTCTGTTGTGGCCATGCAGAGAATACTTACATAACTAGATAATGTATAACTTTAGGTATTGAAATGCATATGACAGTATTTGTAATAAAGGACAGGATTATATTATTTTAAGAAGCTCATTACATTTGTTAGAGACTTGCAGTCATCTTTGCAGGCTTTACCTGTAAACTAAATAGAATGCCACTCTATCATGTGTGATCCATAACCTGTGCAGTAATCCTTTCAGCAATATATCTTGAGCTTGTTTCTTGTTTGCTTTTCATTTTTTTACTTTGATCATGTTTTCCACATGAAACAAGTAGATAGTTGTTGTCAGGCAGCAGGTCTTTTTTGGATAAGAAACATTTTTACAATTGGGGGTATCACAGAGATTGCTACTTTCAGCATGTTACTTGGTACTTTAATAAAGCTGAATATAAATTATAATTAGAACTGCAGTGCAAGGAGAAGTGGTTTGAGTTGAGTGCTGCTTGTTTTTCTTATACTTGATTTTGACTGGCATTCCAGTAATGTATTTAAAAAGTAATTTATTTTTTTATGCCGCACAACCTTTTTGTTTCCATATAGATATTAAGTAAGCTGTCATGCAGCCAATGCACTGAAATATTTTTTTCTTCTACACTTCATTTTGTCTTGATTGGACTCTCATAATGACGGTTTGGCACCCAGGGCAGCGTATTTAATTAAAGTTACAGTTTTTTGTGGTTTTGAGCATAGCTCCTACTCCTTTTAGTTGGACGCATCCCTTCCCATTGACCCCACCCATTCAGCTGTCTCCTGCAGCCCCCCTTTGATTTGAAGTCACCAGCCGCCACTGTGCACACTTTAAAAATTGACCATTACTTTGTCTCTTATCTGTAGCACTAGTATTCCTTATTTGGACCCAGTGATGTTCATTTGATCTGTCTGATTTGTTATATTTAACTATGCTGATATGCTCTCTTCCCTTACCTGTATCTCAGATGTTTCTAATAATCTGACAAATACTAGGAGATTATGTAATGAAAATTCTAGCTTGATTAATATAAGATTAATACTTTTTCTTCTAATTTTTCTGAACTACACTTCTGAATTAATTTGTACTTATATCTGAAAAAAATCGCAGCTGTTGCAAAAGAAATTATGCTTGCATAGTACATATTTATTGGTATATGTTCCTGGTGTACTTATCTCCTAAATCTGAAAAACAAATACTTATATAACTTCTCTTCCAGACCACACTTAGTTTTAGAGTTTTTTCCTACTAGTTCCATGTTTCTGGCCTCAAAATTCCTGAAAAATTAAAAAAGAAAAACATTAAACATGATACACTTTTATATTACAGCAACAATTTAGTTCTTTTGACCTCATCACAAAGGTTTTACTGTCATGTTGCCTATGTTATTTTTCTTCACCTTAGCAAAGTGTACAACTAGTGTGTGCACAAAAGCGTTACGGGCCAATATACACATTGCAGTAGATCACAACTTTGACTAGTATATATATTTTTTCAATATAAGTGATAAGTGATATTCTCGAGGCTGTATGTAATTAGGAAGAGAGTTATTTAATTTACAGGATTCTTTTCAGAGATACATGTGTACAGACTGGGAATACAAATCCTAAATGTCAAAGAACAGTTCTCAAAATCAATTCTAAATTCTTTTTTCAGAATCCTTTGGCCACACCAGTCAATAGTGTATATGTCTGTAGCCAGCAAATCACAGACTTGCAATGAGCCTCTGGAGAAATAGACTTCTAAGAGGTTATAGAAAACAAAATTACAAGGCATCTTCCATAATATTTTCCCCAGGCATTGCTTGCACTACTTCATAAATCAAGCTCTTATTTCAAATCATAGCTTACTCAGTTTGTATGATTAAAACTTTTATGATGTTTTTATTTTCTTTTGACTCCAGCTTATAGCTTACTCAGTCAATATGATTAGGCCATTTATGAGGTTTTGCCTTTTTTAACTCCAGGAGACAAAAAAATCCTCTTAAAAAATATATATTATTAATGATAAAGTAAATCAATGAGACATCAGCTGCCTAGTTCCAAAATACCACTTACTTTCCCCATGAACTGAATGTCATCTTTCCTGACTTTTAGTGGTCTGGAAATACAGGAAATCATGTACATAATTCACATCAAAACATGTGACTCTTGAACAGTTTCTGTTAAAAAACATTGTGGCATCTTTAAAAGTAAAATAAGCAATAAATAATTAGAATGAGTAGTCAGGGGATGCTCAGTTACATATTTAAGTATTGTTATGTAGTTAACACCCAATATATACAACTAATACCCATAAAGTATACATTTTCTTTTTTCAAGACTGACCAAATACTTCTTCCTATCAAAATAGTTGATCGTTATTACATGAAATAATTTCTGAAGTCAAAACATAGTCTCAGATTCATATATAACTCTGCAGTACATTGCCATAAGTGGCCAATGAATGTAACCTTGCCTATATATGCATGCTTTTTCTTTACCTCAAAGAGCTTTTGTCTGTTATTTGATACCTGTTATACAAAACAAGCAATGAACTCATTCTCAAAAATATAAATCATTTAGCGTATACTGCCATAAACAGGTAGTGACCTTGAACTTGCTTGGTACTCTTTAAAGCAGGACACAATGCTATATGTGTTTTTGTTGTCAGGGTTTACACAGTGGCAGATTTGTGCATCATATAAATTGAAGTCCACATCTCTAGAAATAAATTATTTTAACTTGTGAAACATGCCACTCACTGTTTGTCAGCTTTGGAAGTTAGTGCCTCATTTTACTTAGTTGTTTCTAACAGTACTGAAAGGGAAATTGCCTCAGTTTTCATGAACATTGGTGCTGCTTCACATTATTAAATGTGTATATTATTGGCTCCAGATGCCAGTTTCTGAATGAGGGACACCCTCTTGAAACAAGGTGAACAGTGTGCTTTTGTATGACAGAATGAAAAAATAAACTTCCTAACATAAGACATTTAAATTGAACGGACTGGATGACCATAGTGGCTTAACCCTCATCCCTCAACACCTGGAAAATCAACAGCCATTTAAAAGAACTATTTATAACTCAGCATTCCTAAATATTCTTTCTCTAACTTAGAAGTGCCTGGAAAGTAAAAGATTTACATTTCCCATGTCTAAAAATTCTCAGCTTGTGTAATGTTTACATGTGAACTATTTTACACTTAAAACTATAAAAATATGTGCTGAGCAAATTAGTATTTATAAAATAACTCAACTGAGTTAGTTTTCTAAGTCTACAAATGCCTTCCATTGTCAATGATATTAATAGTAGACTTTCCACAACTGACGAGGCTATCTGCTTCTGAAGTTGGGCCTCAGAAGGCCTCTACTTAGTTTATTATTGGCCAATACCGACAACTCTGTTGGGATTCCCCTAGGGATCCTGTTGACTAAATTGCTCGTGTATAAAACTAATGTTGGCATTAGCCTGAGGAAATAACTGTTCATATCCAAAATGAATGAAATATAAACCACCTTAAAAAGCACCAAAAATCAATTTTTGTAAGGGGTTATTGTTCAGTCATACTGCCTCAGAGAATGACCAAAATGTACTTTAAAATTAATTTCCCCATTCCACTTATTCTTACTGTCACTAAAGTTGCAATTCACAGAATAAAAACCTAGGTGATTACAGGAAACAGTAAGATCTTTAGGCCTTGTGCTGTCTTAGGCAGTTTCCCAGACTGTCACTCCATCAATTCAAGGTGGGGGGGGGGCAAAAAGAAGTCTTCTCCAAAGCTTTGGGCCAAAAAAAAAAGTATTCTGTGCTTGCTGCAACTGTAACAAGTATATTGCCGTGGGAAAAGGTTCAGCTGCAGCCATGAATGCAGTATCTGCTTTCATTTATGAAGCCGCAGTATCCTCACAGCTTCATAACTGAATGTCAGTACTGCATATGCACCCTATCAGCAAACTGCTGATTGTGCCCCCTTACATCTTGTGCCCATGGAAGCCACCCACTTCACTTCACCCTAGTTATCACTCTGAAAACAGACAGCAATGTACTCAATAAACAGCATTTTCACAGGACTGGCTGCACTTTTGCCACTCCCAAACATGGAAGCTTTACCCCCACAATCCCAGTCTCTAACTCCAAGGTCACACAGACTTGGAGTACAAGGGAAAGTAGTGAACAAAAGACGGCACAATTTCTCTTTACTTAGTAAGTCACCCAGACTCAGAGTCAGTTGCAGCAAAATAGGACATGAGATAACTAAATGTTGATGATGCAATTACCAAAATGTATTCAGCACTACAAGTGTCAAATAATGACATGATGAAACTCAGTGTTCCGTTGTCAAATATGAATTTTCCAAGCGTTTGACTGTGACTTCTTTACAAAGATGGAGAATAAAAGAGTGTGGTCAGGATTCCAGTGCCTGGATTTATTTCTCTTGTAGAAATGGAATTATTTTGTTGTAAATGCAGTGGTAAACACATGACCTTACCTGAGAAGTTGGTAGTTCAAAGGAAACACAAAGTCATTTGATGATTATAAAAAGCAAACCCAAACACGTGAACTTCATGCTGTTTGCAAGTGCAAATATTAATAGTCAGACTGTCAGGAATCTTAAGTTTTGTTCTGCTTTATTTTAGAAACTCCAGTTTTCTAACAGCATGACAGGAAATAAAGATTATCATCTCTATATTTTACATATTTAGCATTCTGGACATCAGCTATCATACAGTATATAGCCTTATTTTTTCTTAATACTGCTGGTTGCATGAACTACTTTTGACTCACAAGACATTTATTTGTTTGTTTTAATCAGATTTAGTACTTTATGAGTTTAACTGGAAAACTTTAGGTTGTTTGTTTGCAACTTTGTTGTCAGCATTGTACTTAACTTTTAATAGAAATGTAGAAAACTGCACGTTACCTTTTAGAAGGCATTTCCTAATGCATTTATTGAATTATTTAGACGGAGAAGATGTTGAATTCACTCAGCTGCTATTCAGAGATGATATCATCAGTGATAGCTACTTTGGTGGCAACTTGAATGGAAAAATTGTAACAGATGAACTTCATTTTGGTGAAGGAGTGCATCGCAGAGCATTTCGGAGTAAAGTTGTTCATGGCCTTGTGCCTCTGTTTAACCCTGGCCATCCGTGTGTACTGAAAATACACAGTGCTATCACATATGGGACCAAAACAAATGATGAGCTAATACAGAAAAATTACAACTTAGCAATTCAGGTAATGCTCACATTGTCTTTAAAAATCTTTATTCTTCGTTTTTATTGCGTGAACAATGAAGAAACATACCTTTTTTTTGTTCTGTCTTATAGGAGTGCTGTGTCCAGAATATTGCCCGAGAGTATGCCAAAACATATGCATTGGAAGTCAGCTGTCTAGATGGATTTGGAGAAGTTCCAGAGTGAGTTTGTTAAACAGATAAACACTTCATTGCTGGTTTTAGTATAGCAAAATGCCATATGGTGCTTTATGCAAACAAAAAATGTCATCTTACTCATGAGACATTTTTGAGAGTTTTCACAGTTTCTAGGAACACATGAGTGTAGGTCATCTATGCTACTTACTTTAATTTAAAATGAACGTTAAGTACAATGTATGAGTTACTCTGTCTGCCCTCCTCTAACTTACTTTAATTTAAAATGAACATTAAGTACAATGTATGAGTTACTCCATCTGCCCTCCTCCATCTGCATTCATCAATGCTGAAGACAACATGGTTTAAAAGGCCAGTGTAATTCCTAGGAAATTCCTGTGGTGAACTGTTTGCTAATGTAAATCCTTGGAATTGTGACACAAATCTACCTTAATTTAAGAAACATTCACCTCAAAAAGATTTTGTATTACTACCTTATAGTTTTTCTTCATCACAATGTGATGAATGCAGAATGTGTACCATAAAATTCTTCTTAGTCAAGATGACACTTGACAAAATCTTAATTTTTGAAAACAAATAATAAAAAATGCTAATATTGTATTAATTTACCCTCAGCCCAAGACTTATGCATTTTAGTGTGCATTTTCCAATACAGTGTAATTTCTTTCAATCACCAGTCTAACCAGTTTTGATCACACAGTAACCTGAGACTTTCCTGCATTCAATGTCATCATTTAATTTATTTTAAATTTACTTTTATTAATTCTATACATTTCTACATAGGTATATTTCAAAACTAATGATATACTGACATTTGTTACATTATACATTATAACTCTTACAAACTGAGCTGTCTTAGTGTAAACTTGACATAAACCATGAATATGTTACTGTTTACTTCTGGAAACTAGTCTAGTTTATTCAATTCAATTTGACTTGCTTTATTTCCTTAAGGAGAATGGTCCTACACATTAAAGTTTTTAGCTTTACCTTTCCAGGACAGAGCTGTGTGACACACTCCCCCCCCCCCTTCTGCTACCAGTACCTTACCTACTGACTCACATACTATTTATGTTTAATGTTGTTATAATCACATGGTATCAGTAAGCAAATAGAGATATACTGAAAGTGGAGAATAAGAAGAGAGAGGGTGAGGAGGGGAGAAATGGGTTCAGCCAGGTGAGGAGCAGGAACATACTGTGCATGTCTGAGCTGTATTGTAGGGCCACACTGGAGGTGTATAAGCAGCAAATTCTACCCTTCAATAGTCCAAATACTCTTTTCTGTGATGGTCCTTGTTTTAGCATGGGACATGTTGGATGACATTGATACCACTGTCTGTGTTTTTTTTTTTAAATCTGGACAGTCTAGAAAGTTCTGGGCAGTTGAGAGTTATGCTCCCTAATCCTAAATTACCCCCTTCTCTCTAAATCTAAAGTTTCCTCCTGATTGTTGCCTAAAACCATAATGCTCTGTATGTCACACAAGTCTGACAGTTCTGCTTTTGTGCAAATGTGTCTTTGGGTTGTCCACAGCCTGCAAATGCACACTACCAGTGTTATTTTGCACTGAACATTGTGCATCCCATACATGAATCCCAGCCCAGATCTGACATATTTTGGTGTATATGATAAACTTACTTATTTAATGCTAATATAGCGCTGATTTTGAGCTACTGGATAAAAATAAAATACTTAATAAAATCCACATGAAAATGAAAAATTAGCTTATAAATTAAAGATTATTACAATTAACATTAAGCTTGATGAGGATGGATACAGATACAGCATGTTTATGTAACATGCTTTGTTGTCTGACAATATGATGTTTTACATGTCTATTCTGGTGCTAAATTATAGTCAAATAAGGTAATCATCTGAAAAACTGAAACATTAACAAAGGATCTATAATTATTTTTATACAGGCAAATTATGTTTGATTATAAACATGAGGAATTAAATTTCAGCTTAAAACAACAGTGAGAGTAAAAGGTGTTTTAATACCCTGATCATCACTATTGAAATAAAGATACTAAGAAATTTGTCACTTATAACAAGGATTAAAGTAATTTACCCTTTCTAGCATAGTCATCTGATGGGTGAAGTTTGAATGTGACCTTAAAAGATCCATGTTTAATAAATCAAATTTCATCTTCAACAAAATTCTGTGAATGATTTTCCTGCATGAATCTTACAATAATGCAAAGGTGTTTCCTTGTATTAAACTGTTTTTTTTTTTTTACTTTACTTTTAGGTTCATAGATTCATAAGTAGGTACTAGGCTATCGGCTCAAGGTCCTATGCAAGCCTAGCCAACAAGGTTCCCTGGCTTACGCGACCCATGAAAGTTATTTTCCTGTGCCACGGACGAGCAGAGACACAGACGTGATCCCTGGGGTGTATTTCCTATTTCCCATCCACTCATCAAGATTTTTCTTGAAGAGTGCTAATGAAGAATTTTGCTTGACATAGATGGGTAGCCTGTTCCAGAGTATGGGAAGTCTCTGGGATAGGAATCTATCCCTCCAGCATGTCCTGTGTATTGTGGTGACAAGGTTTAGGTCCCTTGAGCATGTAGCTCGGAGGGATTGGGATTTCTTTAGGTTTAGCATGTCCAACAGCTCTGGGTTTGATATAGCTTTATATGTTAGGCAGAGATCACCTCTGAGTAGGCGATATGCTATGGAGTAAAGCTGGAGTTTTTTGAGGCGGTCAGTGTAGGGCATTTGTTTGAGATCAGTAATCTTCTTTGTGAGGTACTTCTGTGGCCTTTCCAGCTGCTGCAGATGTCATGTGAGGTACATTCCAAAAGGGGCATTGTACTCTATAATGGGTCTAATGAGTGATGAGTAGAGGGTGACGATGACCTCTTTTTTCCTGGATGAGAACCCTTTTATGATGAGGTGTGCCACGTAGAAGGACTTCCTGACTACTGTGGAGATGTGACTATCAAAGGAGAGACAACTGTCCACCTGGGTCCCAAGGTCTCTTATCACACATTCGGTGTTAAGTAGATTGCTGCCTATGTGGTAGTTCATGGGTACAGAGTTTTTACCAAAGGGGATGACACTGCCCTTTTTGGCATTGAGCTTGAGGCCATGGCTCTGACACCAGGCATCTGTCTCAGAGAGGCCCTTCTGTAGGATGTTCACATCATTTGGGGACTTGACTATGGCTCCTAGTTTTCAGTCATCTGCGAACGTCATTAGCCAGAGGCCTTCTGTGTTAGCCTGTACTTCAGAGAAGTAGATACCAAACAGGAGCGGTCCCAGGACAGAACCCTGTGGTACTCCACTTGTCACTGGTTTGAGGTCAGATTTGGAGTCTGCAACTTTTACAGTGTGGGTTCTGTCAGTGAGCCAGTTGGCAACCCATCTTGTGACGTAGGGATTTATGCCTAGTTTATTGAGTTTAACTATAATTCCAGAATGGGGGATGGTGTTGAAAGCCTTGGCGAGGTCAAGATAGGCTGTGTGAACCACTTTACCCTCATCTACGGCTTTGGTGACTGCCTCAAAGAAGTCGATCAGGTTCAGGAGGCATGATCTGCCTTTCACAAACCCGAACTGGGTGGGATCCAGAGTTTGGAGGTTACCAATGTCTTTGTTTATGAGTTTCATGATGATACATTCCATGGCTTTGCAGACCAAGCTTGTCAGGCTAATAGGTCTATAGTTCCCAGGATCAGTGGTGGCTCCCCCTTTGTGGAGTGGGATAACTGTTGCTGTGCACCATTCATTGGGCACAAAGCCTGATGCGAGGCTATTATTGAACATGGTGCTTAAGTGGGGAGCCAGTTCATTCTGAAGTTTGTGTAAAACGCAGCCTGGGATGTTGTCCGGTCCCATGGATGCTGTGTTTTTGGCTTTAGAGAGTGCAGCTTTCACCTGCATAGTTGTGATTACAGGGACTCTGCATTCTTCCTGTATAGATATGGGCCCTTTAGGGGGTGGGGGGGGGGGGTAAAGCTAGCACTGAACCTATCTGCCAGGATGTTGGCAATATCAGTTGGTTCTGTAATTTTCATGCCTTTGTGCTGTAACACAGAGCAGATCTGGGTGTTGCCATTGAGATTCTTGACATAGCTATAGAATGCTTTGTGGTTGTCCTTGGAATTAGTGGCAATTTTATTTTCGTAGCTAGCTTTGGAGGATCTTATAAGGGATATCAGCTTCTTACTGAGGCTGACCGGGGAGCTCCTCCACTCATGGGATTTTACTCTCTTTTGCAACAGTTTCTTCCTTCTGTTGTACAGTTTGTTTATGGCAGGGGACCACCAGATTGGCTTCCTTTTTTTGGAGGATAGCGTCTTGGTTCTGTTTGGGATAGCACGATCCATGCACTCATGTAGGTGCTTATAGAGCGCATTTTTGTAGGATTCAGCAGTTGTAACTGTATTGTCCATCTGCATGGGTGTCATGAAGTTCACTACTTCTGTCTTAAGAAGCATGAAGTTGGCTTTGGAGAAATTTCTTGCTGTGGTTTCCTTAATGGGGGGTGGGGGTGGGATGTGGATATCAAGGGTGATTAGCTTATGGTCGGATCAGACCAATGAGGAGTTGACTTTAACTTTTAACTATTTATACATTCTTAATTTTAAGCCTAGCTAATTTCAGAGAATCAGACCAAGTAACTTGTGTCTGTGAGGCAAACACCTTAACCACTACATCAACCCTCAACTCCCTGCAAAAGCATGTTGGTCATATACCTACCTCTTTATGATTGGTATAGGACTGCCCTACTGGGGAAAGTAAACAAAAATGCAGAACTATAAATATAGTTGCACTGCTTCAATAAAACTGTTGCATATGTGTGAAGCCATCACTTAAGCCATTCATACTGCAGAACACCTGGTCAATTGAAATTTTACATATGTTAGATTGTGCTGTTGCTTTTCACTATGCTGGTCTCCAATGTGAACTCCAAAGATAAACAGGCAGCGCTACCATGCTAACCTAAATATTTACACACACCTCTTGCTATACCACCGTGATAAAGGTGGTGCATTTCTGGGATCTATCATGACATGGGTTTATTTTGTTTCTCCTTTTCTTTCCCATCTTACAAGTCACAAGCTACTTGAAACAGATGCCAACATGCTGACATGCCATCACAGGGCTTACCAGCTCATATTTGACAGTCTCCATCACCATCCCTTGGGTTTGCAGCATTGCAACACATGCACTGATCCAACTCTCACCAAAGACAACCATTACCTGCTGGTGTGCTCATTTTTCATTGTCATCCTTTGTATGAGACTTTAAATTATCCCTAGAACTGTGATGGTGGTTTTACATCAAGCCTTTAACACCTTTTTGTATACTTCTAGTTAACACCCATAGCTCCTTATGGTATCCAGACCTATTCTGTGGTCTGGCTTCTTTAACTAAGTGACTTACCAGCTAATAATAGGCAGCATTAGAAAGGGCATGACTTAGGAACAAAATGAGACTAAAATGTTTAATCTACAATGTCCTACAGTAGAGAAATTAATCATTGTTTGCCACTTACTATTCATATTTTTATATTTATCTTCACATTTTCGTAACTGAGAGACACACACACTATTGAGAGGTAAGTTGTGAAATGCCATGATGGGAAACAGAAAAATGCATTGTCAATGTCCATTTATATCATATTATACTGGAGGTATTGCTAAGCAACATTTCCATATGTAAAGACTTCAAAAAAACAAGGGACTTACAAACTATTGCATAGCATCAGGAGAAACATTAGATGTTGTTGAAGAAAAAGAACATCAATATTTGCACATTAAGTTGCACATCTTGAGAGTCATTCAGTGTTAATTTATATTGCTAATTATACAATTAATCATGTGTTTTCATATTTCTGTAAATATTTCAATAAACATGGACTCAGAAAGGAATTACTTGCTGTCATATGAAAGCTTATGTCTGGTTAAAAAAATGTTCTAACAATATATGTCTAGGTTGTACAGTTATCAAGGTATGACAGTTTGTGAAAGTTTAGCAAAAAAAATATATGATTCTGGTTTTGTTTGCATTATAATATATTACAATATTTATGGTAAAACTATGAATGCTGTGATGCCTGTGCCCTGGCTGAGCAATCAAAGAGCCTCAATCCTCACCACTAACACCAGAGAGGGCATCTCATATATGAGGATAGGATAACAAATACACACAGTAAAGTGCAATTTCCCTAATGAGCACACAGAGATCACAGTCAGTCCAGGGCTGGTCGCTCCCTTGCTCTCCAGGTCCCCAATAAGACTCCCCACTGGCACAGCTTTAGGGTCCCAATCTCAGCCTAGCTAGGCAAGCTAAAATCTCCAGCACCCTCTCTGTCCAACCAGTGCTTCATGTCCCTGCCCAAGTAGCTGACACACACACACTTTGAGATAAGAGTTTATACAAACACACAGACACTTCCGGGGAAGGCTGGCACAGGTTCTCCAGCTGTGCCCCTTTTACCCAGACTATATGGTAGTACCCTGCCACCACCCAGCTAATAATTATCAGCAACTCAAAGGCCCTTAAAAGGGTGTCCAATTATTACAGTGCAACATTATTATCCAATTGGTAGATGTGACTAAACAGTCTCATGGTTTATTAGAGTGACTTGGACAGTTAACTCTATAAATATGCAATGTACTCTAGAGCTTAACTTATCTCTACACAAACCAGCCACAGTTAAAAGGTTTTAAAATATTTAATAATAAGAAATTAAAACCACAAGACAATACTTTCTACTACACAGTCAGTGCTAGTCAAGAGTTCAGAGATCACACAGAAATACTTAAAATAAATCAGTAGTACAGTTCTGACATCACAGAAAAACACAGTCTAACCTTTCTAGTTCCTAGCTATTCCTACAAGAAAACACAAATCTAAGATAACTTACATAAGACAACAGGCAGAGTGCTGTGAGTTGGATGATCAAGACAAAAATACTTAATGCCTTCTGATTCTCTCTGTTTAAATTACTATTGCAGTTCTGATAAACCTTACATCATCTTTTTATGCTTTCCTGGGGCTCCCAGGCTACACATTAACTGCATTTACATTCTTAACATCTCCCTTTTGTTATCTTGCAGCTGGTCAGGAACAGAGCAGTAAAATACATTTGCATGTTTAAATCTAGCAATTTAACTCTTGATTAAAACAATAGAAAGAATGTCTTCATCTAGACAGACTGGAGCCGACTTTAGATCAAAGGGTCACAACATGCTTTTACTGTGTCAGTAGAGAACACTGTTGCCACATTTTTGTAACAGCATTTTTTTCATTTAAGACAACAAGCCTGTGATTCACATTCATATTTACAAATTATAGAATTATGTATAAAATTCTATCTGGCTAGGCTGGAAGCCTTCACCCTTCTCTACCAGTCCTCACACCCCCCCCCCCAGAGAACTCAAGCTAGTCTTTCAAGTGACCCTTGAGAAACGCCGCTTGAGAGGGTTAGGTCTATCTGAGTGTACCTCACCCCATTCCCTATCTTGAGAGCCCATCTGCATTGGCATTGCTACTCCCACTGCGGTGCTCCACTGACATATCATATGCTTGCAACCCTAGGCTCCATCTTAGCAACTAGGCATTTTGCTGGCTGGCTCTATTTAACCATGTTAGGGGGTTGTGATCTGTCATAACAGTGAATTTCCTTCCATACAGATAAGGCTGAAGATTTTGCAGTGCCCACACTATGGCTAGACATTCGTTTTCTACAGCTGCATTACATTCCTCCCTGGGTTGGAGCCTACGACTGAGATAAACCACTGGGTGCTCTTCCCCCTCTGAAAAAATCTGGCTAAGTACAGCCACCACCCCATGGTTCGAAACATCCACCTGCACAACAAATTCTTTGCTGTAATATGGACTGGCTAACACAGGGGGTCCTCCCAAAGCTTCTTTAAGCTTCTGGAATGCCTGCTCACATGCTGAGGTCCACACTACCTTATCTGGCCTGTTCTTCCTTGTCAAGTCTGTGAGGGGAGCAGTTATGGTACTATAACTGGGGTCAAACTTTCTGTAGTACCCTGCTGTCCCTAGAAATGCCCTCACCTGCTTCTTGGTAACAGGTGCAGGCCATGCCTGAATGGCTTCCACTTTGGCAGGTTCTGGCCTTATCTTACCACTCCCCATTGTATGTTCTAGGTAGGAGACCTCCGCCATACCGTCCTGACATTTGCTCAGCTTAATGGTCAACCCTGCCCTCTGTAGTCTGTCCAGCACCTCCCTGATATGCTGAAGCTGCTCTGGCCAGGAATGGCTGTAGATAGCAATATCATCTAGGTAAGCAAAAGCAAACCCTCCTGCTCCTGCTAGGATACAATCTACCAGCCTCTGGAAAGTCTCTGGGGCATTCTTCATCCCAAAGGGCATCTTTGTGAACTCATACAAGCCAAAAGGAGTCACAAAGGCTGACTTCTCTCTAGCACTGGGAGTCAAGGGCACCTGCCAGTAACCCTTGGTAAGATCGATGGTTGTAAGATATTTAGCCCCACCCAGCTGCTCTAGGGCCTCATTTGTCCTAGGCATGGGGTAAGCATCTGACTCTGTGTGACTATTTAATTTCCTGTAGTCCACACAGAACCTGGTGCTGCCATCCTTCTTTGGCACCAGCACCACTGGGGAGGCCCAGGGACTGTTGGATTCTTGAATCATCCTTAGTTCCAACATCTCCTGTACCTCCTCCCTCAGGGTCTGTCTGACTCTCTGGCATTCTATAAGGAGCCTGCCTAATAGGCCTTTGGGGTCCTGTATCCACCTGGTGCTGCACCAGGTGGGTGCACCCTGGTTTCCCTATGAACATGTCCCCAGATTCCTGCAACACTGCTTGGATTTCTCAAACCTGGGTAGGAGATAGCTTCTGGGACATTGCTACCCCTTCCACTGAGGTGTCAGCCCGAGCCTCTCTGAGGAGATCAGTCCCCAGATCTCCCTCAGACTCCTCCTGCAATCCACTGCAAATGCTCAGCACAAGTGCCTCCCTATCATGATAAGGCTTCATCATATTAACATGGTACAATTTGTGCCCCTGCCATTTGCCTAGCAGTTCCACCATGTAGTTAACATCACTTACCTTTCTTACCACCTTGTAGGGTCCCTCCCAAACTGCTTGCAGCTTGTTGTGTCTGACAGGAATGAGAACCATTACCTGCTGCCCCACAGCATACTCTCTAGCTCGAGCATTCCTGTCATACCACACCTTTTTCTGTTGTTGGGCTTCTGCCAGGTTCTCCTGGGCCAAGCACATGAGTTCCCTGAGCCTTGTCTTGAAGTATAAGATGTATGCCACAACAGACTCCTTGTGACACTCGCACTCACCTTCCCACTCATATCGAATCAAATCTAGAGGTCCCCTCACCCTATGCCCATACAGCAACTCAAAGGGTGAAAAACCTGTGGATTCCTGGGGAACTTTTCCATAAGCAAACAACAGATGGGGCAAGTATTTGTCCCACTCCCTCTTAAACTGATCTGCAAATGCCCATAGCATGGACTTGATTGTAGAGTTTAACCTCTCAACAAGAGTTTAACCTCTGAACAAGACCATTAGTCTGGGGATGGTAGGGGATGGTCTTCATGTGCTTCATCCCACAGGACTTCCACAGACAAGCCAGCAGGTCTGACATGAAATCGGGTCCTCTGTCAGTCAGTATTTCTTTTGGGAAACTTACCCTGCTGAAAATCTCTAACAAAGCATTTGCCACCTTCTTTGCCTCAATGGAGGACAAATCCACTGCCTCAGGATATTGTGCAGCATAATCCACTACCACAAGGATATACTTTTTCCCTGTGGAACTTGGGGTACTCAGAGGACCCACAATATCCATAGCTACCCTCTGAAATGGCTCCTCAATCACAGGCAAAGGCATCAAAGGAGCTCTCACCTTGTCTCCTGCCTTGCCTACCTTTTGGCACTGCTCACAGGTTCTGCAGTACCCTGTTACATCTCTGGAAATTCCAGACCAATAGAAGTTCTGCATAATATGCCTCTTTGTACGTTTTATGCCCATGTGACCTGCAAAGGGAATATCATGGGCTATGGCTAGAAGCACCAGATGGTAGACTCTAGGCAGTACCAACTGCAGTACTTTTTCACCTTCTAGCCCTCCCTCAGGGGTCCACTCTCTGTATAGTAACCCTTTTTCCCAGTATAGAGATTTCCCCTTTCCTTGAGAATCAGGTGCCTCTCTAGCTACCTGCCTCAGGCTTTGCAATGTAGGGTCTGAGAGCTGAGCATGTCTCAACTCTCTCCTTGTAACCCTTCTCAGCACCCCTTCCACAGAAAGTCTGGCATCCTCTGACAGTGGTGCCTCACTGTCAGCCTGGATACTACTATTAACCTCTACCTTTGCAATTACTCTGTCCAAGGGACCATCAGTACCCACAAGCAGCTGTGGCTCACATTCAGTCTCACTGTTACTGCATTGCTTCCTCCCTGAAGCAACCACCTCACCAGTCCTGGCTGCAAGTATGCAGTCTCTCTGGGTCTCCCCCAGGCTACCATACCCACATGCTTGTCTCCAAGCCTGACTGCATGTAACTGCACATGCACAGGGTACTGCACTATCAAAATCATTCCCTATCAGGACATCTGCAGGTATATCCTAAACACACCTACTTGCTGGCTTCATTTTCCACCCTCTCAGTCAAGGTGAACCCTAGCCAAAGGTATTTGAAATGAGATCCCTCCTGAAGCCCTGACTGGAGTAGACTGCCCAGGCAAGTAGTGCTCCTCTGTAACCATTGCAGGCCAGAGGCTGTGTCTCTCTTGGCAATGGCCTCTTTGCCATTCACTACAATAGGATATAGCCTCTGGTGGTACTTTGGTACCCTTGTTGTCCCAAGACAACCTACTATTGGCATTTTGTCTTTCCCACTTGCTGGCTCCCTCACCTTTTGTTCCCCACCTTGCCTCTGTAGACACCTGTATGCCACATGGCTCCACTGGTTGCATTCAAAACATTTAACCCTAGCTCCTGGACATTTACCTGGACTAGTGGCTTCCCCTGCTACTGGCAGATTCTGTTATGGCAGTCTGTGCTGCCACCATGGGTTCCTTTAGACCCATGAGCAGTACTGGGAGTCTTCTTCCTGTGCAGGGGTGCCCTGCTTGCCAGGTATAGGTCTCCCTTCTTCTCCGACTCATCTGAAGTAGCACATTGTCTATCAGCTAACCAGATCCTCATGTCCTCGGGCAAAGTGCTAAGGGCTTGTTCCCTCACCAAAAGGTCTGCCAGCCCTTCAAAAGTGGTGACCTGACATCCACTCACCCACCTATGGAAATAAGTGCTCAATTCAGCAACATATTCACACACACTTTCATCTGCCTTGCATTTATGCTCACAAAACTTTTTCCTATATGTTTCAGGTGTTAGCTTAGACAGTTCTAAAAGACATTTCTTTACAGCAGTATAATCAAAACATGCAATGTCATTTTGGACAGAACAGTTACAGCTTTACCATGGAGTAAGGGGGTCAGGAACTGTACCCAGAGCCCTTGGTCAACTTCATACTGTTTACATACCCTGTCAAACATATGAATGAAACTATCAAAATTACCCCCCTCTTTAAACTGCGGAAGAAATTTACTGACCTTTTGTGCTTCTGGGGTCCAGTTACTCCCTTCCCCATTACCTCCATGACTCTGGCGAAGAGTCAGCATCTCCTTCTCGTGCTGCCTCTGTCTTTCCTTTTCCTCAGCTTCCAGACGTAACAGCTTCTTATTCTCCTCAACCTGTAGACTCCTCAGTCTCTCAGCTGCTTCTATTTCTAAATGCCTGGCATCCAACTCAAATCTCTTTAGCTCCAGCTGGATTTTTAAGTCCACTGCATAAAGATTGAGCTGTCCATTCTCCAAGGAAATTATATCTCCACTGCCAGTCTAATTGTCCTCCTGTTTGCTGTTTTCTGATGCCGCTGTAATCAAGGCTGCAATCAGGTCTGCCTTAATCAGGTTTCCATGCACCAGTCCCCTATCCTGGCACATTTCTGCCAGCTGGCTCCTTGTCAGCTTTCCATACTCCTCTGCTGACATGCTGTCTGCTCACCCTGACTAACTAAGCTAACAAAAGAAATAAAACAACTGTGATCTAAACTCTGAGTATTCACTGTGTGGCTGTTGTAGAGTACAAACATATACAAAGCTCACTGTATACAAGTTACAGGATTCACTATACACACACCACTACAAGCCAACTAGTATTTGCCAACTAATTAATATGTGATGTGGATATTCCACCGCTGACAAACAATTAATATGTGAGGTGGATATCCCAACCACTGCCACCAATTAATATGTGATGCCTGTGCCCTGGCTCAGCAATCAAGGAGCCTCAATCCTCACCACTAACATCAGAGAGGGTATCTCATATATGAGGAAAGGATAAAAAAATACAGACAGTAAAATGCAAGTTCCCTTAAGAGCACACAGAGATCACAGTCAGTCTGGGGCTGGTCGCTCCCTTGCTCTCCAGATCCCCAATAAGACTTCCCACTAGTACATCTATAGGGTCCACATCTCAGCCTAGCTGGGCAAGCTAAAATCTCCAGCATCCTCTCTGTCCAACCAGTGCTTCGTGTCCCTGCCCAAGTAGCTGACACACACACACACTTTGAGATAAGAGTTTATACAACCACACAGACACTTCTGGGGATGGCTGGCACAGATTCTCCAGCTGTGCCCCTTTTACCCAGACTATACGGTAGTACCCTGCTACCACCCAGCTAATAATTATCAGCTACTCAAAGTCCCTTAAAAGGGTGTCCAATTATTACTGTGCAATATTATTATCCAATTGGTAGATGTGACTAAATAGTCTCAAGGCTTATTAGAGTGACTTGGACAGTTAACTCTATAAATATGCAATGTACTCTAGAGCTTAACTTATCTCTACACAAACCAGCCACAGTTAAAAGGTTTTAAAATATTTAATAATAAATAATTAAAACCACAAGACAGTACTTTCGACTACACAGTCAGTGTAAGTCAAGAATTCAGAGATCACACAGAAATACCTAAAATAAATCAGTAGTACAGCTCTGACATCACAGAAAAACACTTAGTCTAACCTTTCTAATTCCTAGCTATTAGTACAAGAAAACACAAGTCTAAGATAACTTACATAAGACAACAGGCAGAGTTCTGTGAGTTGGATGATCAAGACAAAAATGCTTAATGTCTTCTGATTCTCTCTGTTTAAATTGCTATTACAGTTCTGATAAACACTACATCATCTTTTTGTACTTTCCTGGAGTTCCCAAGCAACACATTAACTGCATTTACATTCTTAACATCTCCCTTTTGTTATCTTGCAGCTGGTCAGGAAGAGAGCAATAAAATACATTTGCATGTTTAAATCTAGCAATTTAACTCCTGGTTAAAACAATAGAAAGAATGTCTTCATCTAGACGGACTGGAGCCGACTTTAGATCAAAGGGTCACAACATGCTTTTACTGTGTCAGTAGAGAGCACTGTTGCCACATTTTTGTAACAGCAATTTTTCATTTGAGACAAGCCTGTGATTCACATTCATATTTACAAATGATAGAATTATGTATAAAATTCTATCTGGCTAGGCTGGCAGCTTTCACCCTTCTCTACCAGTCTTCACAAATGCACTATTATAACTGTAAAGAGTGCTTCTTAATGATAACATTGTTATCTGTACAATTTTAATAATGCTTACAGCTTAAAATATTTACATTTGTTACCTTATGCTTTTTAAGTTTATTTATCAGAAAATGCTCTGTTATGTAAGATGTGTGAAGGCTGCTAGAGGTGTGACATTCCACACCACATAGGTGTTAATGCGTTAGCTCTATCAGTGCGCTAAAAGCATCTGAGAAAATTCTAAATCTGTTTTTTTGTCTTTTTTTTTATCTAGAATCATTCCTGTGTTCTTGATCCATCGGCAAACAAACAGTGTCCCTTATGCAACACTGGAGGAAGAACTCATGGGAGATTTTGTGAAGTACTCCGTGAGGGACGGACGGGAAATCAACTTCATGAGACGAGAATCTGAATCTGGCCGGAAGTGTTGTACCTTCCAGCACTGGGTGTTTCAAAAGACAGGTGGAAATCTGTTAGTCACTGATATGCAAGGTATATGAACTTATGTTACTGCATTCCAAGTCATAAAATGCATATTATTAGTGATTAGGAGGCAATATACAAGGATATGTTACTGCTGTGTTAATAAGAAGTTGGATTTAACATTATAATGACAATTTAGTCTTACAAAATTTGAGTAACATGGTAGTTTCTTTATAATTAGAGTCTTTTGCCTTGAAAGAGAGTAGTTATGTTTTCAGTGTAGAAGTTTAAAGCTTTTTTTATAGTAAACACATGCCTGGATTCTTCCACTCTTCACCTGTGCCATAATTAGTCTTGGTATTTGTATGTCAGATGCTTATCAGAACTACAAAGGTTAAAATTAAATAAAAAGTTGTTGAAAAAAAGAACTATACAGGTTAACCTGATTTGTGTGTATCAGTGATGCTTTGCCTTTGCTTAGTCATTATGCTTCGCAATCACATTGCTTTCTGAAACAAAATGAAGCATTGCCTTCCAGAGGAAACCGTATACAAACATACTTCCTCCTCTAATTATGGGGACTGTAGTTAATCCCACTTAATCCAAGGCTCTAGAGCAAGTCGTTATTGCATTTTCCTGGTTTTAGTAAGAGAATGCTCATATTGAAAAGTGTAATGCAATCACTCTATGTCAGTATCTCAATTAATACAAAACCCTGTGCCACCACCATATTAAAATAAAATGTGGGGTTGGGTATTTAGCATGGTTTTATATGTGTGTGTTTTCCAAATGCTTGAGTAATCTCCTAGAGCTTTCATTTTGGTTTGTACAGCATTAGGCAGTTGTATCTAAAATCTCTTTAAAATTCCACTTGGTGTATTATCTCCCCTCCTTCCCATCCCCTATCTCCATGGGGCCTACAATCTACCTTCACACAGTCAGTCCACTCATTCCATTGGGGACAAAGTCTGGGCATCCCTACAAGAGACCTGTAACCCATTTGTTCCTGCCTGCACATCCTCTTAAGACCATTTGTTCACCTTATAGTGAGAGCTGGATAATAGAGAACAGGCCATACACAGGTTTCTGTTCAATGGACAAACTTTCTTTATGAAACAATCCCTGCAGCGGCTACCTTTCGCTTCACATAGTGCTTCCTACTTGTTCACCCTACACACCACAAGCAACATCTGCTTAGCATGCTCATGCCTTGAAGGTGCAGTATCCAGAGCTCCCACTAGATGGCACTGTAGTGGCAAGCCAGAGCTGCTTCCCTCCTCCCAGGATGGGTGAGCTGACACTGACCGTTTACTCCAATCCTCCGGGCCCAATTCCTGCAGCATCCATGATGCTAATCAAACACAGGTCATCTTTATTGCGGTTAGAGATACATTCCTGGAGCTAAGCCACTTGGCAGTATATTATTGTATATTTTTCGGCTGCATACTATTACTAAAAAAGTAGTCTGCCACAAACTTAAATCATGCATTTCATCTGGTAGGAAAACATAAAACCTCTCTCAGATATCACAGGTATTGCAAAGATATTTAAAGATGTCATTCAGTTGTAATGTATACAGTAAAACATCCCTTGAAATGAAGCATGTGCTTGTACTGTTACACCTCATGACTGCAATACTGTTTCAAAAGTACCAGCTGCACACTTGCTGATAGTAATATCACTGCACTAGTATTGCACAGTAGAAACATCTATGTGTCATACATGGGTTGCAGATACCTTAGTATTATATTCATTACTTTGCTGTCAGATAGCTTACAAGCACAGGTATTAACCACGTTTTCACTTGTTAGTGATGCAAGTATGTAAGAGACCTTGTAGGCAACCAAAGTACAGAATGCTAATCTATTATATGTCTGCAAAGATTACAGGATTTGCTTATTTTAGATGCAGACTCTCACAAGCTGATGTACACAATGGTACTTGATGACCAAAATGACCTTTGATCTGTAGCCCTTGACCCAACACCTCTGTCTGAAGGATTACATTCCCAACTGATTATAAACACAGTCCACTTTACAGTTGCTGTCCTCATTATCTTTGTGTGACTCCTGTTTATTGCATGTTGCAAGGTGATAGTTATTCAAATTTTACTGAGACTTTTCCTACAAATAACCCTCAATATTGCCATGCAGTTTAAAATTTTATAATTAATATTTTTGGGGCATAATTACAATCCAGACACTACTCGTATTGAAAAGTATGATGCAATCACTCTATGTCAGTATCTCAGTTATTACAAAACACTGAGCCACCACAATATTACAATAAATGCAGGTGTTTTACAGCTTTCATGCTATCTGGCATCATTGTGTGTATTGCCATCATTACTAATGTAATAGGTAATTTAAAGTCTCTGACTTCACGTTATGATTTAATAACAATAGAAGCAATCAAGGCTTGATATGACATCACAGTGTTTTGGAAGTAGTTTATAACATTTAGTCCTGCATCTGTAAATCAGGACAAGAATAAAATGTGTCAACATGTAGCTGGTCATGCCAGTATGTATGTGCGTGCGTGTATGTGTGTGTGTGTGTGTGTGTGTGTGTGTGTGTGTGTGTGTGTGTGTGTGTGTGTGTGTGTGTGCGTGTGTGTGCGTGTGTGCGTGTGTGCGTGTGTGTGCGTGTGTGTGTGTGTGTGTGTGTGTGTGTGTGTGTGTGTGTCTGTGTGTGTGCGTGTGTGTGCGTGTGTGTGTGCGTGTGTGTGCGTGTGTGTGTGTGTGTGTGTGTGTGCGTGTGTGCGTGTGTGTGCGTGTGTGTGCGTGTGTGTGCGTGTGTGTGTGTGTGTGCTCATGTCTGTGTATATGTGAGTGCATCTGCATGTGTGTGTGTGCTTCTGATAAATTTTGAGGATGGGATTCGGAGACACGGTGTGTATTGGTGATGTAAGCTAAAGTAAGCCACTTTTGTGGTGGAATGCAAATGAACATGTTGGACACACCTAAATATTGTTACATGATCCAGAAAGAGAAACAATACACAATACATACTGACACACTCACAATATTATTGCTTCAGACCTGGCAGGCAGTCCTGATACTTCTTGACAGTGATATGTCCTATGAGGATTAGTTTATAACTGAAAAAAAGAAGACTCAGGCTAAACTGAATGTGCAAAATGAAAAGTTCCATTGAGGAACTGAAAACATTTAGGCAGACACCTTCATTGCAGAGTGTGATGATTAGAATAACAGAAACAGAAGAGTAGCTTTTCATATTCCTTATTCCTCTAATATGTTCCAGTGAGGGATTAAAGGCCACAAAGCAAATTCAACACCACAACATTGATGAAGGAGAAAGAGAATAAAAGACAATAAAAAAATTCAGAAAATAGCCAGAATAAATGCCTACTCCTAAGTACAGGCACAATTATGATGTCTAAATTTACACTGATGATTAGGGTATGCCTGAAATAAGTCTATATATTCACTCCCATTGCCACATGTAGATTAATCCAACTCTAAGTGAAAAATCACCCAAACCCATTCCTAATCCTAATCCTGACCTCAGCACTATCCCCTGCCATTAACTGTGTTGCATTGAAGACTAATATTGAGCTGTTGATTAGGGATATGTCTGATGTTAACCTAAATCTTCATTGACACAGCCTAATATAGACTAACCTGGTCCTCAGAGTCTTCATAATCCTAATCCTATTGCTTTCTGTAAAATGGAGGACTAAATTTCATCTGCTGCTTCAAGACATGCCTGAAATAAGCCTGCATCTTCATTCACACTACTTTTCTATGACCTACCGGGTCTATATTATAATCTCGAAGGTACGGAACATCGAATACCATATGGTCGACACCATATGATCGAAGTTCTGTAACTTCAAAAAAAAAAAAAAAAAAAATTAAACAAGAAAAACTTACTCTGATGGCTTAAATCAGGGGGGCAAGCCCCCCTGTACCACCCACACCCCCTGCTACTCAAATATACCAACTTCGAGATTGCGTTACATTGTAGGAAAGGGAAATCTTCCCTTTCCGCACCATACTCCATTAAAGTGCGATCTCGGAGTTGGTATATTTAAGTAGCAGGAGGTGTGGGGGTGCAGGGGGGATTGCCCCCTGCCTACACCCTTTTGTTTTATTTTTTATGTTCCAAAAACCTTTTAATGATGATTCGATGTTTTACTACTTCGATCAGTAGTGATCGATGTTTACTGATTTGAAGTAGTAAAACTTCGATCATCTAATATAGACCCGACCTACCTAGCCATGAGAGTCCAGATGACCCAAATCCTAATCATAGCACTAACTGTAACTTTAATGAGTAGGGAAGACCTGCTGATTAAAGATAAACCTGAAGTAATTCTGCATCTTCCCTCACCTTTCCTCTGTAAGGTAAACCCACCCCTCATCCCAAGCTTAACTTAATCCTAGATCCCTTACTTTCATTGCAACAGTATATTTTGAAAAGTTCCAGCTGTGTACTGAAGAGAGATAAAACCCTGACTGTGACTCAAATAACCTGAGTTTGAGTAATGGGTCAGGTACTGGAAGAGCTGGGAAGGTGAGACTAAGAAATGAACAGTTTTAGCTCATCCATCCTGAAGAGAGGAAGGGTGTGGTGATTTCTGGACTGGCTCTTCCGCTGCCCCAGTGGTAACAGAAGAGTTCTGAAAGCATAGAAAGCAGGATCTGTTATCAGAAAGGATCTGTGTCACGACTACCCAAGCCAGTTGTGGTAGCCCTTGTCTTCACTTGGGATAGCATGTACACACATAGGTTGGAAGGATATTGGTAGTTCCTGCAGTGATGCAGGTGCACAAGTCATTACCAGAGCTAGATTAGGGCGTAACATAGACATGCACCTATTGCTCACATCCTAAATGATATGGATCTTCTTGGGGGTGCAACATGTTGTTCCCCGCCCAGGAGCAAGCAAGCAAGGTAAGTTTCCACAGGGCCACAGCCTAAGGTAGACAAGATGGACTTATATAGACAGGCAAAGAAAGTGCATACCCTGTGGAAAATTACCAAAAGGACTGGATGTGAGTAGCAGCAGAGACTCACAAGGGGAGGTTTCATGGTTAGCAGGTGAAGGAACAAAAAACATTAAGAAAAAATATACATTTGCAGTGTTTACTGGGGTAGAACACTGATCCAAATTAACCTTTTTCAGACTCAACCCAGAAGCACATCCGGAAGAAACATACAAAACAGGAAATGCGAAATATCAAAGCCAAACTATATAGTCATGAATACTGAAAGAATAGTATTTATAATCTATAAAACAAAGAAGAAGAAATTTCAGAGAAATAAATATCAGATGACATTTATAATATCAAACATGCTAATAACTGAAACACATGGCATATAAATATTTTCAGTTTAATACATAACTATATTTGCAAGAGTGAGCTATGATTTAAAAAAAATGACAAAAAGAAGAAAAAGAGGTTGAAGAGTGATTATCTTGGGATCATTTGTATTTTGAAGTTTTCAACAAATAATTTTTTCAGTCTCCTTCAAAAAATAAGGGAAGAGTCTAGTTTTCACGTTTACTGTAGCCCAGAGAGTAATTCCAAAAGTTAAGGGCTAGGGCAGAAAAATATGGTTGCCGCAGGCATGTTTGTTGCGAGAAGTATGAAAATATATGTTTGGGAAGAAGATACCGATGGTTGCTGTAGACAGCTGAACCAATTACTCTTTATATTCTTACACAATTACCACAGAGTTCAATTAACTCTCCCGTATCATGGCATTATTGACATCTTTTTGATTTAATGAGGTTTTTAAGGTGAAACAGCATTATGTTTCCTATAACAAAACAGATCTATCTAAATCCATATCTACTCCATTTGGTGTCAATGTTTTATAATTACAAAATAACTGTGCTTGCAATGTTAATATGGCGGCTCTTTTTAAGAGTGGCTTACCAGAAAGAATAGCATTAACAAGTGAAATATCATTGCTAACGTAATTCATTACTGTGTACTTCCTTGGGTATTGAATCAATATCTCTTCTGATTTCACCTAAGTGTTTCAATAGCCTTATTTTAACTTTTTTCTGGCTTTGATCTACATACTATGATTTTGGTGCACAATCTGTAGTTTGTGATGCATTTTAATGGATTGAATTTAAATGGTGTTAAAGTATATAATAATGACAAATATACCTGCCCTTCACAGGGTATGTTGTATGCTATTAAATATACTTGTAAAACACCAAACAGGTATGTAGGTCAAATTCAGAGAATAGTGACTGTTTTTGGCATTATTAATATGCTATCTAGGTTAACAGCTGCAGTACCAAGCAATTTAAATAAAAGTCATTAAACATAGTGAACTTGCCTAGTTGTTTTGCTGCTGTTGATGTTTTTTTTTCTAATTAGAAGTAATAGGACATTGGTCATTTAAGCTGGAAAGCATTATTTGTAGGGAGGAGATGGACTGGAGGATATTACTAATGACTACGTCCTGACATGGATGTTTACCTGATTTAAGGTTTAGACAGGTATTAGGATCTCTTATTAGCTGCTACAGATCCAGCTCTGGTAGAGCTCCATTACTCAGAGGCCCAATAATGTTTGTACTGTGTTTCCAAGAATTATTACTTGTACAGAGGGTGGTGTATAATTAATAACATGCTTAGGAAGGGTTTCAAAACTGATTTTGTTAGAAGTAGGAGGGCTGTATTGTTAAATAGTTGTTGTTGTTGTTGTTGTTTTGTCTAGTAGAGTCAATTGAATAATCCAGCTTGAGTCATGTCATTTTTGCCAAGGGTTTGGTTATGAAGTTCAGCTGGGTAAAAGGCTCTGTATAAAAACACAGGCCTCCTTCCTTCCTTCCTTTTGTCTAGGGTTGTGCATATAGGAGTAACCAGGGGAAAAAAGCAATATAATTTTCAGACAGACTTTGGTAAGTTCTACAATTACAGGGTCTATAGTTGTCAATGAAGGAGACTCAATGTTGTAGTTTGTTTTCATGTTTCCAGCATTTGAGATGCAGATTTTATGAACGGAGGCTAATATTGTTGATTTGTAAGATATGGAAATGAAGCACTAGTGTTGAGATTTATACTGCTGTCTATGAGAAGTAAAAGAAGAAATGCTTAGAAGTGGAAAAATATTCAGGGTCTTTTTAAGAAGGGTGGAAGATTCTTGATTACTTGAAAAGGGTGAAGGTTGTGTGTGGCTGTAACTGTATTTTTAGACTGAAGAGGAAGAACATGAAAGAGGAAATAGAAGTTGCATTGGATCAAGCATTTTAGTAAATAAGGAAGTTAAATGGAAAATTAAAAGAGGGTGGGAATTCTCTGAAAAATAGATTGCATGGAGAGCCGAGTGGTAACAGAAAGCAAAGTAAAAGTGTAAATTAAAAAGAAAGGCTTTGTTTTACTGTTTGGAAGTAATGTTAACAAGAGATGGTAATGGAAAAGAACTTAAACTAGTAGATGAGTGGGAATTATAACAGAGAGAGTAGATAAAGGGAAAGCACTTAGTGACGCAAGATGTTAAACCAGTAGGAAGGTAAAACTATGAAGAAATGTAATTTAAACAGATGTGTAAGACTAGAATTTAAAAATATAACAGTTCTAAAAGTTCACTATACAGCTATAGTGCATACAATTTTAATTCCAAGAGTTGTGAAATGTGCATGCTGAAATCACCTAAAAACCCAGAAAATATTGATTAATACATAAATGTTAAATATCCCATTAAGCAAAGATTCCTTTCTGCAAAGTCATTTTAGGAAAACGCACACGCAAAAGTAATGGAAAAAGACCTTTAATAAACAAATGCAATAAACGGTATGTTCCTACAGGATGGCCTAGACCTGCAAAATGAGTACATAGTAGTATACAACTTAGAATACTTAAAATATACATATTAAAGTGCATGCAAAAAAATGATTATTTGCAAGATTAAAGATATCCTTAATATACAAGCTGAAAATGTCCAATTAAATGAAGATATCATCTGTAAAATACTGCAAAAAATCATCTTAAGACACTTAATGCAAAATAGAATGAGGTAAGCCTATAAATTGTACATTAAAAAGTGCACAGCATTTCTGTTCAAACTGTCACTATGACAGCAGTAAATAGCTGAAATTAAAGCAACCAGATGAAATTACATCAAAGTTCAGAAAGTCAAATTGTAGATTAATTAAATGATTCATTATCAGTAATATTTTACATTTAACACAGAAGTCTAGCATATGACAGCAGTGACTAAAACCTAAAACTCCTCATGTAAAAAGGTACTCCAGGGAATTATAATATATCTGAAAACAGAATGTTTAAATAAATAAATAAAGATGGCTGGCCCTTCAAGTGATGGTAGACTCATGAATCAAGCTTGTGCATTCACACATTTAGCATGCCTAACCTTCTCACTATCAGATTCAGTCTAAACCATAATTTTAAGTTCTAGGCCCAGTATTAAGGCTATAGTTATGTTCAGGGTTATGGTTAAACTTTATTGGCTATTATGGATTGCTTTTAGCGTTACAATTAAGATCAAAACCATTATGTGTCAGATAAAGACTGCAGCTGTGCTTGAGAAATTACTGTCACACAAAACATGACAGTCTCATTGTCTGCACATTTCCATGTTGGCATTCTTTCACTTGCTTGGGGCAAGGTTGGGGGGTTAAGTTTGAATTCACCACAATCTTCACTTTGAATGCTGTATGTATCCATTTATCTACCAATCCCTGAAGTTTAACTCACTGACAACATAACTTAATGAGGTTTAATTCATCAATGACAAAATTAACTAACTCATCAACAACACAATTAACTGAGATTTAACTCAATAACAGCACAACTCACTAAGGTTTAACTCATTGACAACACAACTCACCAAGGTTTATCTCACTGACAGCAGAACTCACTGAGATTTAACTCATTGACAACACAACTCACCAAGGTTTAACTCATTAACAGCACAACTCACTGAGGTTTAACTCACTGACAGCACAACTCACCAAGTTAAACTGCTTGGAATGCAGCCCACTAACGAAGCTCAAAAGGAAAGGTTTTACAGGGAATCAATTCCTCCTGTATCACTGCAGGTGAGGGTAAGCCCCTGCTCCACCTGGACTTACATATATCAATACTACAGCTGTATAAATACAAAGGGGGAATCTCCCAAAACAAAAAAATCACTGCTGGCACTAACAGTAGATTTCTTTTGAAAACAGTAATTGGTGAGTTCAGTATTGAGAAGCTGGGGCTCAGGGAAAGGAACTTTGTGAAGGTGGGTCTTGGGAAAGTAGAAGAAAGCTGTGATATGCAGAGAAATTGGATAACTGGTCTTTCACTAAGCATTCACAAATACAACAAAACTACAAAGGCACTACATAACTGAAGAAGCATAATAACACAATCAAATAGAGATAACAGATGTAGACTAGAAAGTCTTTGACAAACAACAGAATACAGTCAGCATACAGGGATATGAGTATTTTAGAAATCTGTAGGAAGACAGAGTATGCCATTTCAAAGAAATGTAAGGTGGTAACATCATAAGAAGAAATGTTAAATAGAGAAATAACAGGATTTGCGTAGGAAAAGGTAAGCAGACAACTCAGAGGCATGTTTGGAAGGAAAATCTTGGTGGGGTTACAAACAGGTACAAAAGCATATAAAATGGAGTACTTAATGGTTGTGTAAATTTACAAATGATGCATTATGCAAAGAAGCCCACCTCCACCTTTAGTTAGCAGGGAACACATTCCAATTGACTGGGGCCAAACAAGAGAAAGCAGGTATGCCCATGTCTGAATGCTGAACATCTAGGAAGAGAGCATTGGAGGGCCAGGTGATTCATGCATGAGACTGTGGCCAGTGAAGACGCAGTCTGCATCTTAGGACTGCAGCAAGCAAAAGCAAGTACAAGTTTGTACCCTTCCTCTTTACTCACCCCTTATTAGGCCAGTCATTGAATATAGTGCCCCGTTTGACATGTATCTGTCCAGACACGTGCAACAATTGGAAACACCCACCGAGATATTTTAATAATAGAATACAAGGCCAGAACAATATGTCCTACAGTGACTGACTCAAAGTCCTGTCACTCTACTCAGTATCCTACAGACTACTGAGTCTGACATATAAGGCATCCTCCAACCCATTACTGATGAATTTATTGCATATCAGCAAGTCAGATGACATCAAAAATACTCAATCTAAGGACCTAAGCCCTCTTTTGCAACTTCAACAGAGCACTTAGGAGGGACAGGTATATCTCACGGAGGATACTGCTGCTTTGGATCAGACTCCCCCATTCGCATCAAAGTACATCCCTGTCTATATTCATGCGCACCTTAGATCTATGGATGGGAAACAGAAAATTTACCCCAGGATTGCCCCTTGTACTACTTATGGGCAGAGGCAGCTTCTAAATGTTTTGTCCCATGTATGTGTCCCCTCAAATTATCAGTGGTATGATCCCAGTTATTCTCATTAGGGGTAATGTATGATTACTGACCATGGGGTGGCTAAGGCCAGTCTCTAACCAAATGGAATAGGTTAATTTGAGCATGAAAAGGGAAACTGGATAGGCTTAAAATGGCTCACAAGGGCACCTAGCCTAGTACTTGCCTGTGAACCTATGAATCTATGAAAACTACTTTAATTTGCTATGTAATTGTCAGTGGTAAGTTTAGAGAGATAACTACTGTGAAATTACAGCTGCTACTCTGTTCTGTTTCTCATTCAGTAAACAGAATGTGTGATGTAGTGCAGCGTACCAGAATCTATATGGGAGAAGGGGAGGGCAATCCCTAGCTGTAGCAAGATGACCTTTAACCAAATAGACTGCTATTTGTTGAAAGGTATCTCACATTTATGGAATTAAAGGTGTTAATGGTATCCTTCAAAAAACAGCATGTTATGTAAAACCATGCCAAGATGCTAGCAAGACCTCTTTAACAAGATGGCAATACCAAATGCGTTTTTATTAAGAGGACAGTGGCACAATCAGTCGGAGGACTGTGTACTATGAGGTTTTAAAGAACAAGTCCTGCATCATGTTTCCGTCTGTTAGAAGACTGCCGTTGCTTTTTTTCTACTACTGAACTAAATGTGAATAACTGAATTTGATTTCTTTTCTCTTCAGGTGTAAACATGAAACTGACAGATGTTGGCATAGCAACATTAGGCAAAGGGTAAGTACCACTGAAGCATTACTATACATAATAATAAGAACTTCATTCATATGAATAAGATTCATATGAATAAGCAGTAACTGTTAAGTTAACTCTCCAATGCGTAGGTATGGAAAACAGTACTGAAGTCTGAGGACAATTAAGGAGAGTGATGAGTGATAGCAGGTAAATGGGGCATGCTTCTCTCCTATTGGTGGAAATGAGGTCCTGCTTTGGAGTTAAGAAACCAGCATGGAATTAAAAAGGAAGGGGCAAGAGAAGTAGAAGTGAGGGAGTGAGGTGCTGGTTTGTGAGATTATAGTATATCTCATGAAATTGTGGGGAGCAGCAGGTAATGCGGTTTGTACATTTGGCTGTGAGGAATACTGGGCACAAGGTATGGTTTATAAGGTAAGTGGATGGTCTGTAATTTGTAGGAAGCTTGGAAGCTCAGTGGTCTTCAAAGAGGTGCTGGGCACTCCTGTAAATAACTGTTGTTTCTTTTGTGTGTGAGGTGTAGTTGGACGTTTTTCATTTATGTTCACAAATCTATGACTGTAAATATTGTTGTGATTATTTTCCAGATTGAAAACCCAATGAAAACTTTAAAAAATGAGGTGCTGTTAGTGCCTTTTATGAAAGCGATAAGGAAAGAAAACAGAAAGTAATCCAGTGAGGGAGTGGTAGAAGAGCAGGTATTTGGGTTAAAAGGTGACTGACGCATACAGAGGAGAATCAAGGGGTTCGTTATTAGAACCGCCTGCGTTGAGCTGCTTACGCAATGAAGGTACTGATAGAGTAGGACATTTATTAAAACAGCGCCCTTTTACAGTAAAATGGGAAAAGGAGAGAAATCAATCTGTAACTGGTGTGAGAAGGCAGTCCGAGGGGTAGGAATGAAGAAACAAATTACACAAGGATAAAGGAAGATAGGTAGGAAGTGGTGAACTGAAAGGTATGATGCACAGTGAAGGCGCCCAGATAAAAATGATATAGCTGCATGCTGTGATTGTAGAGTGCAGCAAAAGCACCGCAGACATTGCAGAAATATAAATTGTGTGTGTATAGGATGGAGTAAAATGCACAGTGAAAGAGCCCCATGAGGATGGTGATGATGGTGATGAAGATGATGATGATGATGACAATGCAAGGAGGGGGAGGACAAGCTGAGGTGCTAGCCTGGAGGCTGGGGTGAAAAGTAAGGCCAAATGGTGAGTACTTATGGTATGTAGTCTGATATATTCAGAACAAAGTATGCCAGCAGGCTCTACAGCAATATTACTTGATAACAAAGGGTTGTATGACAACAGTCAATACAGACCTCATTCCTGCACAAATAGGAGAGGCTTCTATGCAATACAAGAAGAAAAGAGAAACCTCAGGAAAACTGGACTGCAGTCAGACTTTAACAAAATGGGAGGACCCAGTAATGAAGGAGAACCTGCTTAATGCAGTCAGTAACAGGAAGGGTACTGAGAGGACATCTGTAAGCATCAACATTGCAAAGCTCAGGTACAATGTATGCAGTTCAGAGCAGGACAACCAAAATGGCCAAGGTTTGTTCAAGAAACTACACAAAAAATAGAAAAAATGTACCAGGCAGTCATGAAGAGAGAAAATAAAGTAGCATAACTATGAACATTTAAGTGTAGCAAGGGAATGAAGACCAGAGGCTCCATATTTCACAAAAAGAGACATAGACAAAAGGGCGTAATTTGAAACTACTTACTGGATGCTCAGGGAAGGAAGGACTGATTTTATTTTTTTAACAGAAATGAGAGTGAGGTTAGAATTGCTGCCCCACAATGATCAGTTCTCCATTTTGGCTCTTGGCTTTAGTGTTTTCTGTGCAGAGTTTGCATATCCTTCCTATATCTGTCTAGGGTTTTATCCTATGCTATGCCCCCCTCCCCCCATATTCCATTCCAGAGACATGCTGTGGATGAATGGATGGTTCTCCAAATTTTCTACGGATGTATGTATCATGTGTGAGTGAGTATGAGTGTGTGTTTGTGAGAGGAAGAGAGAGAGAGAAACTGTGTGTGTGTGTGTGTGTGTGTGTGTGTGTGTGTGTGTGTGTGTGTGTGTGTGTGTGTGTGTGTGTGCATGTGTGTGCGTGTGCGTGTGCGTGTGTGTGTGTGTGTGTGTGTACTGCAATGGGCTGGTACCCTATTCAGAATTTGATTCACTGTCTTGTACCCAGTGAATGCCTGAATAGGTTGTAGCTTCCTTGTGACCCTGCACTGGATTGAGTTATCAGAGAATGAATAAATTAATTTGGTAGAGAATTGAAACAACTTACCTGGAGTGACAAAATATTAAAAAATGTATGACACATTCATAAGGCATTTCTTAAAATGGGTGAGAAAAAGTAAATCAATGATCAGTTAAGATTTGCAGACTATCTTCAAGGTAGGGAAATTATGTGGGCCAAATAGTCACTACTCAATGTAAAAGTCTGTGCTTTAGTGACTTCTCCAAAAAAAAATGTATATATATATAATGATGGATAAAGGTCAGAGAGTTACCAATCAGTTTTGGTCAGGTCACAGTGTGAGTTCAAAGGCTAGTGCTGTGAAGTACAACAAGCACAGAGATCTAAGACAAAGTGCCAAAGGTAGACATCATTCAGCTGGGAAGTACAGTGAGAAATAATATGGAGTGATGTCAGTGACAGAGGAATAACAGAAGAGAAGGCATAGTTCAAGGAAGAAGTCAGAAAGGGAATGTATTGTATGAAAAGGTAGGGATTGTGAGAAAGGTAGAGAACTAACTTGGCTAATAATGGAGTTAAGGGGGGTGAGTTAAGGGGGGTAATAAATGAAAAGAAGATCTGCAGGAGGATCAATAGTTTGAGAGGGAAAGAAAGGGTAGAAACAGGTGGCAGAGTGGTAAAGGTTGGACAAATTAAATTCTTTGGCTATATTAGAGAAGACAGGAGGAATTAGTATGTCACAGGGTTACTGAAATAATGACTAAGGAAGTTTCAGAGAGGTACGTTGACTGAGTAATTTACATCAGTTTTACAGAGAATAAAGGTCTAAAGTGCCAACATAGAAAAGCTGGGAGTAAACATGGGGACAAAAGTACAAAATAAAAAGTGACCAGGAAGAAAACAAAAATGAACACAAGATACTGCAAGTAGATACGGTCCACGGTCCAGATGAACTAGCTTCCCATGTGCTGGAAGAGTTTGCATTAGTGTTTGGGGAACATTGAGGTTTAGAGGTATTCCATAGAAAGTGGAGTTGTGATGAAGAATAGATACAGCAGTTCTCTTACATAAATGCAGGTAAAGATGGGAACTACAAAAGAGAAATTGAAATCCTGTTAGTCACACTTCTGAGACATACAAAGTTTGGTCTAGGAAGGAATTGTTAATTTTTAGGCCTGCTAATCTCATTTCTGTCACATGAAAGGCTTTGAAAAAGATCTTGTTGGGCAAGCTTGTTGCATTCTGAATGTTAATTCTCCTGCAGATGGGCTGTAGCCTGGCTATAGTCAGCTGAAATCATGCTGTCCCATTCTCTGTCTTTATGCTACATATAAGCCTGACACTTTGAGTTTTTCCTTTTCACAGCATGTCTTCCATTCCCCTTACACTCTTTCTTTGCATATCTCTGAAGTGTGACTAACAGGATTGCGATTTCCCTTTCGAAGCTCCCTTCAGTGCCTGGGTTGCAACTACGATGAAAAAAAGTTGCCTTGTGGAAGCAATGATTATGAACATTAGAACGTTCTTTGACACTGCCTCACTGGCAGTTGCCATGGACGTGGACACCATATCTGTGAACTAAGTATTAAACTTGCTGACTGCTGGAAACAGACAGTGACACTTCAGTGGGAATTGCTTGGATTTCAGTACACCAGGGCTAGTTCCTCATAGTATATTTGTATCAGAAATCCTACTAGAGTTGGAGAACAAGATCAGGATTCTCCTTTATGAAGCCATTAATTACTGAGGGCCACAAATGTTGGACCCAGTATGAGTAAGCTCTAGTGAAGTTTGGAGGGTAGACAGGTGGCAGGCTGGTTAAATTTTAAAAAAATTGAGATTATGCACATTAGCTTTTACCATGGAGCATACAAATTAGGAATGATGGCTTTAAGGAAGACAGAAAAACTAAAGGATGTTGATGTTATAATCAGTTATAGGCTGTCTCCACACAGTATAATGCTAAAGGGAGATGCTCAGGTCAGCGGACTGAGCACGGGGAAAGTGGCATTTGGAGTACAATATAACAGTCATGGCAGCCATTCTGAGAAGGGCAATGAAGATGGAAGTCTATGCAAGGGAGTATTAGAATTAGTATAAGGGGAATGGAAGATATGCTGTGAAAAGGAAAACCTCAAAGTGTCAGGTATATATGCAGCATAAAGATAAAGACTAGAAAGTAGGATATAATCTGCTAATCTAATCAATGAGTAACATAATATACATATTATTATAAATGTGTGATTTATATGTATGAAAAAAACAAAGTCACCTGGGGCATCCAAAATATAATATTAATTTCTTGACATCCACTTTTTGGACATATTGTATCTTGGTTTATGATCTGAACAGAGTATGTGACATGATCAGCAGTTACCAAGGGGATACAGCTATTACAAATAGTTTTCTAACAGGTGATCAAAGATCAATTAATGAGGTTCTACTTGCCCTGGCTCAAGTGGCTGGCATCATTGTCTTTACCGTGGATCACAGCCTAGAGAGTTAGCTACAGCAAGATTGCTGTTTTAGTCAGTACTGTTGTGTGCATTACTGGAGAGTTTCTCCTTTCCCCATCATTATGTGTGACCAAGAAACTAGTTTATACAAGTTCAAGCTATGGAGAGGGCCTGTTCCCCCTTGTTATTTTTGCATTGAGCACTGTTGTTGAATCATGTGTGTATGGATCTTTCTCAGGGGAAGGTTTAAGAGTAGTCACATAACTACACATGTCATGAGCAAATCAGTAAACTTGGCTGAAACTGGCAATAACTATATGCTATTGCAGCACTGAAAGGCATAAATATAATTTATCAGATGATTTCAAGCTATATTAGTACAGGAAGTAACTATATTTTAAAAGCTGCAGCTGTCTATATTGGCAGTTAATAACCATGAGTAGCTTAACTGATTAATTTTGACTGCCAGCAGTAAATTCTTCTGTTTAAATTTGGATATCTTGGTTACTCATTTCTTTCAGTGTAAGTAGCTTATTGACTGCTTTAACATTGTCTAATTCCTTTTTCATTCCAGGTATAAAGGTTTCAAAGGCAACTGTTCAGTTTCCTTCATTGAACAATTTAAAGTTCTTCATCAGTGTAATAAGTACTGTGCAATGCTGGGACTAACTCCCCTACAAGAGAATAGCCAGAAGTCCAAGAAATCAGCACATGTAAAGTCCACAGCTCAGCCAAGTTCAAAGAAAACAGCTGTGTTTCCTGCTCTACCAAAAAACAAGGCAAAGTGATGCTGATGTTTTCCATTTCACACTGTCATCTGGTTGGCATCCAGTTTTCCTTGCTTTGCACAGTCACAAAGTGTCAGTTTTGTGATAACATGGAACAACCTTTGGCCTAGAGCAATGATATAATAAATAATGGAAATGCTGCATCTTGACAGGTGAAATAAGTAAATAAAATTGCTGGTGCTGTAATTCAAATAGCAGATCACTGGAAATTTGAATCAATGTCTTTCTCCGGAGTAGCCATTTTATCAAAGTCTCCAAATGCAAACTGCCAAGCATGACATTGTATACTACAAAAAGGTATTTTCCACTGGTATTTGAGCAATGGGTGATTTCTTAACTGAAAGAAAAGGATCGGTACAATCCTTCCTGTTTAAAAAAGGATATAGTGTTGCAGGTGGAGAACTGGGAAAAAAATAATCTAGACACATGCAATCATCTCTTTCTATGTGTCATATAACCAATATGCTATTTTGAGGATATTGGAATGAATTTGTCAGGTAAATTGTAGTCAGACATGTTTTCAGGCACTTTGTTTTATTTGATGGAGCTTTTATACTTGCCTTCAGATAACGATATATAACCTTGGAATATCTATTTAAGAAATCCTGGATATATGACTTGAAGATAAGTAGCAGCAATATACATGTTTTTGTTTTTTTTTGTCAGTGAAGTCAGTGAAATAGTGGAAAAAGTGCTGACAAATGTATATATGTGTAGTGTATGTATATATATATATATATATATATATTTATAGATACCCACACACACACACTATGATTGTGAGCTATGTACAGATATAAATATAAGCATACAGACACACTTGAATATTAAGCTTTATTTTCATTGGATGCTAATTTGTCCTGTTCACTTTCTTGTTGCTGATATATGTAAATCTAATGATAAAGGCATTAATGTTTGTATAATTAAGTCTTCCCAGTGGCAAACAGCAGAATGTATGTATTGTACCTATTTTCTACCTCCCTACTCAAGCTTTCTGTAGGTAACACAGACTGTCTGTGAACAGCAGCCTCCCCCACTCAATGGTTTATTCTAAGACAGTGATCATAGCTGGTAGAATTAGAGTATATCAAATGATCAAGTTTTGCGGGGGAGCAGTAGGCTATTGTTATTATATGATAGTGCATCTGTCATTCATGCCCCCACAATACATACAAAGAATGGCATACACCTGAGCTATGAAAAGTTACATTGCATGTCTTTAACCAGGCTGTCCCATTAGTGGCAATTACAGAAAAAGTTAAATGTCAGTGCTGCGAGACCTTGTGCCATTGATTATGTCACTTAACAAATGTTTGGGAATCAATGAAGGAAAACATGTATCAATGTGCAGAGTTTACAGCTAAATAAAATGTGTACTTCTGTTTATACTGTACTCATTTCCCTGAAAAGCCCTAATGAAGACAGTTTTGTACTGCATTATTTGCTAGCTGCACCCCATTATACCCCTAAAACTTGAAAAGTGCATGTCTGACATACTTTTAGGAACGAAAATACATTCTAGCTTTAACACACACACATGCATGCGCACAATTAAAAGAACAGAATAATTCATTAAAATGCAGTTAATCAAACAGCAGGTAACATTTTCCCCAGTTTTTATTCATTTTGGAGTTTGTTCTTTAGTGAGTTATATGTTGAGTAGAGTACAATAATACAATAGAGTGCACAGAAACAAATGATAGCTGGAAGGAACCACTGTTGTTCCACCATAGAGTGAACTAATATAAAAGGTGCTACAGGAAATCTCTCTCTCTCGTTTTTTTTTTTTTTTGTGACCACAAGATGGCAATCCACTTGATGCAAGCAGGAGTAGAACTTGTTGAGTGTGAGTGTGTGTGTGTGTGTGTGTGTGTGTGTGTGTGTGTGTGTGTGTGTGTGTGTGTGTGTGTGTGTGTGTGTGTGTGTGTGTGTGTGTGTGTGTGTGTGTGTCAGTATACACATTAACATCTCAAAGTTAAAATGTTTTTGGTTTATAGGCTTGATCAAGGTAACTTATGTAAAGGTAATATAGCAACATCTGTGTGATAATGTATTTTGTCTTAAACACTTGTTTTGGTCTCTAATAATGTCACCAATATGAAAGCTAATTAAGAGTAGGAAATGTATGTATGCAAGTCGTATACTTCATATCACATTCTCTTTCTCTCTGTCACTCCCTTTCTGTTTCACCTCATCAAACATCATTCATGTATTTGACAACAGACTATACAATTTGTAGACTCTGCACTCTCTGTGGTATTTAAACTAGCACCTTCTATTACTTCCATCTGTTTGCTTTGTTTTGCTTGTCCATTGTTCATCATTTGATGTTAATGTGAATTTATGAACTGATGGAGGGAACAGATTTTGAAAAAAAGATATTTCTGTTTAATAAGCATTGCTGCTTGACTGTAACAAACAGACTGATCTCTATACACGCACGAATGGCATATTTTGTTTCTTTTTTTGCCATTCAAAAGTTGTCATTTTGGTCTCGGGAGAAATACAAAAGCATGGAAGAATGAGAACAAAGTAACTCCTTGAAGACTAGTATGAAAGTGAGAAATTAATGTAAAAAGAAACAATGTAATACAATGAACTATATGTTACTGTTTTCCTTGTTCAACATCAAAACCACAAAGGAAAACTGCTAGCATTTTAGTATAGCCGACAGTACAGTACAGAAAATTAAGACTGCTTGCAAATGTGTTTTTCCTGCAGCTCTGGGTTTGAGTCTGTCAGTCTTCACTTCTAGACTGTAACTCTAACAAAGTGAGTTACCCACAAAATAGAGCTCTTGCATCATCCCAGAAAAGATGCAGTTCAGTGTAGTGTGCTTACATAATATATAAATTAAATAAGCAATGATTATCAAGTACCACACGCAGATTGGGAAAAATGAACAGAAAATGCATTGGAAGAATTATCACAATAAACCTAAAGCCTTTAGGAAATACAGTTATACTTGCCTATCTTCCAACAGCACACTGTATTTTAGTTTTTTTTTTTTTCATAATGGTATGCCAGATGTGTGAAGGATTCCATATGGCTATATTTCATAGTTAGTGATGAGAGATCATGGCCCACCGATAATATTTGCAGAAATCTAATAAATAAACAGTAATTTCAGTTGGACAGATGAGTAGGTGAGAAAAGAGAGGCAAAGAAGTGAAACGGCACACTGATAAATAAATGTACCATAAAATAAGAACTGTGCCCATAAATGGGGTTAGTTAATACCATTTTGAGTAGGTGGTATTTGTGTTCACAGTTGCTCACATGCATAATTTGTAACAGAATCTTTGTATATGCCAACCCTGATGAATAAATTAAAGTATAGACTATGTGGTCCTTTAGAACCATATTAGCCTCTCTTTCAGCTGCATTTTTTTTTCTTTTTTCTGTTCAGATTAATTTTTTGTGCCTAGAGTATTCAATAAACTTTTCTGGGTCATCTTAAATGAACTGTACATTGACTGTATATAAATATACTTTTAATTTTTATTTGTAGGCAACTAGATTGCCTTTAGAAGGCAATCTGACTTAATTACAAACTATATTAGTTTAATTTTTATGAAAGATACTGGATCAGTGTTTGTTTCTGTACTACTCATACAAATATATATTAGTACTATGTTGGAGCAATCTGTGTTAAGCATATTAGTGTTTATTGCACATATACTATATTGCACTGTGTATGATATATTTATCACGATATGTAAAATGACTATTACACTACCTACCTACATCTGTATGCAAGACACATACATATTAAATGTTATTTGCTGAATGAACCTTTTCCTCAAACAATGTAGTGCTGCATCATTTTTACATCTGTAATAATCTTTATCTTGAATTGATGTTGTGAAAATTTGGTGTGTTTGAGTTTTAGTGCACTTTGCTTCATTGAGATGGTTCATCCATCTGCAGTACTTGTAAATGCAATAAATGAGAATTCAAGTCTGAACTGTAGTTTTGTCAGTGTAAGATTTGCTATGCTCTATGTAATGTAGAGGTATATTTACCCTCTGTATAAACTGTCTTGATACAATGTATTTAAACACATGTTGAAATAGTTCATAGATGTTACCATTTGTTTTGAGTGATATATGTTTATTTATTTATTTTTTGCTTGGTTACTACATTTGGTAAGTGAGAGATTTACTGGGCCAAAGGCAAAAAAAAAAAAAAAAACATTTGCCGGCATAGTCTGAAATAAAATAAAAGTATTTAATTATTGCTTATATAAATCTATAAACAGTTATCAACAACATATAGTATAAAAGTAAAATTGACAAAGGTATAGTAAGATACTACCAGATGTGTAACAGATTAATTACTAATATACGTCATGCATATCTGTGTGTTATTATACTACAACAGCAGTGGCTTATGTATTTTTGAATGACTGGTATGAGATGGTGCAGTGAAGGTTAGCTGACAGAAGGCTAAGGCAATATATGCAAGTGGAAAGATTTTTACATGATAGCATGCTGGGTTGCCTACTTTAAGAGATTATGTTTGAGAATATGGGATCTTGCATGGGTGGTGTGATTTATGTATGCAAAAAGTGCAATGAGTCTGACAAAGATCAGGTGAGCTATACTTTGTCATGATTTTTGTCATACTCATTGCATTTCTTGTGTACATAAATTACACTACCCATGCAAGATTTCCTCAAACATAATCTGCAGTATAACCATGGAAATTAAACAACAAGACTGAGAACTCCAGGTAATATGACAGCTGCTGGTGCAGGAAGACTGTACCAAAATGAAAAGTACTGGACTGGCTCCAGAGAGTCTGACAGGCTGAAGAGATAGGCTGTCTGGTAACAAAAGAAAGTCAGGAAAAAATGGCATTCAACAACTGATCTCTGGGGCAGGGCAAAGGAAAAAGCAGTGGAATCTCTGCCACACCGACAGATAATCACTAAAGCATGGAGGAAATTGTTTATACAGAAAAGCTTTGATTCATAAGTTTCATGGTCAAGCTTATGACCTATTGTCCTTCAAAAAGATTGATTGCTATAGCCCATGTTAATGATGAACTCCTAATACTAAGTGGGAGTTTATTCCATTATTTTTGAATATATTGTGCAATTTATCTGTCAGTTTTTGTATTGCTGATAATTAATTTATGTGGTACGTTCCCCAATCTAGTGTTAACACCCCCAACATGCATTCCATAGGCTTTTAAAAAGGTAGCACATAGACCAGACATAGATCATCCCTAGGTAACCTGCAAGAAGAAGAACAGAAGAACAATTCCTGAAGCCATTTTGAATAGTTAGATTTTCCAGCGCTATGACATTTCTCATGAGAAATCATACCTCAGAATAATAGATAGGCTATCTAGTACCCTGTGCAATTTCCTGGTCTGGTACCTCGCTCAGCTCAAAGTTGAGGATCTAAACAAAAGTCCTCCTCATAGCACTGGTCGCATCTATTAAAATATTGCTTCACAATTTTGGTTGTTTATAGTCATCTTGCCCCATATTTTTGCATACTATGAAACAATCATGTGTCATAAACAATAAAAATGCTTATAGCATTCTCAGTAGGCAGGTTTTCTAGGAAACCCTGATTCCCATTTTGGGGTTGCAAAAACATGTTGTCCCAGGTTTGAAAAATGGCAGTTATCACATGACTGAGATATCAAGACAATTTTATGATGTAAGGATCAGTTATAACCTTAACATATGCAGAAGTTATGAGGCTACAGCTGCCAGATTAAGCAGACAACAGTCTGCTGGAGTTCTTGGTATTTTAGGTAGCACTAATGCAATGCAGAACAGATTATGGATTTCATACCTAGGATGCTGATGATGGATGTCGTTGAACAGAGACTGGTAAGTAATAATAATAATAATATACAAAACTTGGAATTTGTCAATGCTATGTCAGCCTGCACTGGATGTACAGTTCAGCAGCAATAAGTGAATAATGAGGAAGAATAAGTCAGATGAAAAACTAAATGTTATGGTTATTATATATTCTGAATATTCAGTTATATAATGTCTGCAAAAAGGAGGGAGTTACTTTTCAAGCTGCATAAAAACGGCTTCCAAAATATGTAAACTTAGGCATGTTACATGCAGTGATACTGTAATGGGACAATTACAATGTACTAGATTCATTAATATAAACTACCTAAATTGTGACACTGCATAAAAAAATAATAATATGCAAGCTTATAGCCATGATGCCAAGGTAGAAAACATCATTTTAAAATTTGATGCATTCTTCCATATTATTTCAGACAGTTAGCATGTTTGTATACCAATATTTGAGGTCTATGAAATCTGCAATATGTGTGTTTCTGGCATTGGGAAAGTGAAGGCACCCTTGTCAACTTCCTCAATGAATAAAAAAGAGATGAAAACCAAAAGAGAAATGCATGGAATTTATAATCAAAATGTAAGGTGTAATTGTTTGCAGTTTCTCAGGAAGGACTTGATTGCATGTTGGAGTCAGAAAGAAAAATGCCATAAAATGCAGTGCAAGACTCTTCAAAGGAGACAGTCAACAGTATTCAAATAAGAAACTCTCCATTGCATGAGGGGAGGTCTGTAGGTAGAAATACCTGTTGAATTGAAACTTGTATAAAGTCAGTCAGTCTTACTTGGATGACTGAGGCAAATATGTCTATACATGCTGCTGTCAACATTTTCAGTGCATACTTTAGAAATTTAGAGCAGTAGGCGTACATTATCCTGTCAGAGATATCAAAGTTATTTATCTAGCCTAGTTATGTTTTTTTATATTATGTCTTGTTCATAGGTTCATAGGTGTGTACTAGGCTAATGGCCCAGGAGCATGTATGGGAAGTCTATTACAGAGCATGGGCAGTCTCTGGGTGAGGAACCTGTCCCACCAGCATGTTCTGTTGATTGTGGTAATGAGGTTGAGGTCTCTGGAGTGTGTGGTGTGGAGAGATTAGGATTTCTTTAGATGAAGCATTTCTATCAGAGCTGGGTCAGACATGGCTTTGTAAGTCAAGCAGAGATCGCCTCTAAGTAGACAATATGAGACAGAGAATAGCTGGAGTCTTTTGAGTCTCTCCATGTAGGACATGTGTTTAATGCCTAGGATCTTCATGAGGTAGTTCTGTGGCATCTCCAGCTGTTGCAGGTGTCTAGTGAGGTACATGCCAAATGGGCATTATACTCAATGATTGGTCTAATGAGGGAAGAGCAGAGAGAGATGATGACCTTTTTTTTTCCTGGATGCAAAACAATTGGTAATGAGATGTGCCACATTGAAGGACTTTCTGACCACAGTGGCAATGTGGTGGTCGACGGAGAGGTTGCTGTCAACCTGCATCCCCAGATCTCTTATAATGCCTTCACTTTTCAGTGGGATCCCATTGATATGGTAATTAGTGGGAATTGAGTTTTTACCAAAGGTGATGATGATGCATTTTTTAGCATTACACTTAAGGCCATGATTTTGAAACCAGTCATTCATCTCAGTGAAGGCTTTCTGTAGGATATCTGCATCACTTGGGGAGTTAATAATGGCTCCCAGCTTGCAATTGTCTGCAAACTTGGTCAGCCAGAGTCCCTTTGCATTGGTCTGGACTTCTGAGAAGTAGATGCGGAACAGGAGAGGACCCAGGACTGATCCCTGTGGGACTCCACTTGTGACTGGTCAGCAGTCTGACTTGGAGTCCGCTACTTTCACAATGTGTGTTCTGTCTCTGAGCCAATTTGCAACCCACCTAGTGATATAGGGGTTGATGCCTAGTTTGGTGAGTTTATCAATAATTCCCGAATGAGGAATGGTATCAAAGGCCTTGGCCATAGCGAGGTAGGCTTGTATGACTATTTTTTATTTCTTGTGCATTATATACATCTGAGTATTTCAATGTGTGTATCAGCACTATCTTTACTTCATTTTTGTTTACATAAAATTTTATTCATTCAATTTTAATATCTTGTGGTTAGTATATATTATTTATTTATTTATGTACTGTAGGATGACAAGATGTGGTATCCACCTCTAATTAACCAGATTGCTTGAGCATGCTACCAGTGAAATATAATTTTCTTATTTTATATTTGGCTAAGTAAAGAGTGGCAGATAACTGATATGCTTTGTCTCTAACCATATCTATGGTATTGATTGTAATACCTTGCCAGGATAAAAAGTTGTAAAAGCTCTGTGGAACTGAATAATGTTATGAACTTCTTCTGGGAAATGTGTGTGTGTGTGTGTGTGTGTGTGTGTGTGTGTGTGTGTGTGTGTGTGTGCACGCGCGCAGGTGTGTATTTGTGAAAAATTGTTTTACAGGCATTTACTGTGAGCAAGGAACACTGGAAATTACTGTGTTCACAGAATTGGTGCAGAGAAAAGCACCTGTTTTGCTAGGCTAAAGACAGCTCTATCAGTGGTGAGTGTGTAATCCTTGACTGGTGTAGATGTTTGAAGTGTATACCAGGACAGCAGTGTATATTCATTTTATACTCTTGGTCTTGGTGTCGGTTACATTTGGTGAAATGGTTATTGATTCAGATTTCTGTGCAGTATTATATACTTTAACTAGTTGGTTACCAGTGGTGTAATTTAAGACACCATCCCTCTAGTAACTATCAGACCTATCCAGGGCAGTGAAGTGGATCTAATGACTGTAGATCCCTGTCTTGCACATACCCTTGTGGCACACTGGTTGGCAGTAGTGGGTTTAAAACCTCATCACTATAAGCCTGGTCTTCACAATAACATTAGTGGTTTTCAGTACTATTGATTACAACTATATGTTTTTGTGTTTCTACAACTTGTTGCTATAAAATAAAGTAATGAAACCTTTTGTTTGATTGATCTGTTTCTGATGCTGATTCTGTGTGCAGTTAATACAACTTCTTCTTGTGAAGTTCACAAAATGCTTTTTCCTGTAGATTTGGAAAATAACATAAATCATAGTCATGTAGTATTCTTGGAGATGGTATACAAAAGGCTTTGGTTAGAAATACGTGTTTTTTGCTTTTTTTTTTTTTGTTTGTTTGTTTTTAGGGGAGACCCAAAGTGGTATTTATTAGGACTATAGGCAATTTATTCAGGGCACCAGAAAAAAAATCCTGCATTTCTTCTTGAGGAGTGAAGGTTTGGATTACTTCCTGGAGCTGACATGTTCAAAAACAACGTGGAGTAAAATGGTGAACAGGACATGTGAGAAAATATTTTGTCAGCCCTCAGTTATGGATATTGGCACTGTTTTTCCTAAAGGCATTTCATTGGTAAAGTATAGTAGAATCTGTAGCATTCAAAAAGGCTCAAGAGTTTGATTTGCACCACATGTGGTTTGGTATTATGGACTATACATAGATTCATAGGTAGGTACTAGGCTATTGGCCCTAGGGCCTATATAAGCCTAGCCAAAAATGTACCCTGGCTTTCGCCACCCAAGAAAATTATTTTCCTGTGCCCCTGTCGAGCAGAGCCACAGAAGTGATCCCAGGGGTGAATTTCCTATCTCCCATCTAATCATCAAGATTTTTCTTGAAGAGTGCTAATGAAGAGCTCTGTTTGACATAGATAGGTAGTCTATTCCAGAGTATGGGAAGTCTCTGGGACAGGAATCTATCCCTCCAGCATGTTCTGTTTATTGTGGTGACAAGGTTTAGGTCCCTAGAGCATGTAGCTCAGAGGGATTGGGATTTCTTTAAGTGGAGCATGTCCAACAGCTCTGGGTTTGACATAGCTTTGTATGTTAGGCAGAGATCGCCTCTGAGTAGGCAATATGCGACGGAGTAAAGCTGGAGTTTTTTGAGACGGTCTGTGTAGGGCATCTGTTTGAGGCCAGTAATCCTCTTTGTGAGGTATTTCTGTGGCCTTTCCAGTTGTTGTAGATGTCTTGTGAGGTACATACCAAAAGGGGCATTGTACTCTATAATGGGTCTAATGAATGATGAGTAGAGGGGAACAATGACCTCTATTTTCTGGATGAAAAACCTTTTGTGATGAGGTGAGCCACGTAGAAGGATTTCCTGACCACTGTGGCAATGTGATTATCAAAGGAGAGGCTACTATCCACATGTGTCCCAAGGTCTCATCACAATTTTTGGCATTAAGTAGTCTACCAGCTATGTGGTAGTTCATGGGTACAGAGTTTTTACCAAAGGGGATGACAATACACTTTTTGGCATTGAGCTTCAGGCCATGGCTTTGACACCAGGCATCTGTCTCAGTGAGGCCCTTTTGTAGTTTGTCCGCATCGTTAGGAGTTTCGATTATGGCTCCTAGTTTGCAGTCATCTGCAAACTTTGTTAGCCAAAGACATTCTGTGTTAGCCTGTACTTCAGAGAAGTAGATACCAAACAGGAGAGGACCCAGGACTGAACCCTGTGGTACTCCACTTGTCACTGGTCTGAAGTTGGATTTGGAGTCTGCTACTTCTACAGTGTGGGTTCTGTCCGTGAGCCAGTTGGCAACCCATCTTGTGACATAGGGATTTATACCTAGTTTAGTGAGCTTATCTATAATTCCAGAGTGGGGGATGGTGTCAAAAGCCTTGGCAAAATCTAGATAAGCTGTGTGAACCACCTTACCCTCATCTATGGCTTTGGTGACTGCTTCAAAAAGTCAATCAGGTTTAGGAGACATGATCTGCCTTTTACAAATCTGAACTGGTTAGGCTCCAGAGTTTGGAGATTACCAATGTCTTTGTTTATGAGTTCCATTTTGTTTGACCAGGCTTGTCAGGCTAATGGGGTGGCAGTTCCTGGGGTCCGTCGTGGCTCCCTCTTTGTGGAGTGGGATAACCGTCGTGGTGACCATTCAGTGGGCACAAAGCCTGAGGTGAGGCTATGACTGAACATGGTACTTAGGTAGCATGCCAGTTCATTCTGTAGTTCGTGTAGAACACAGCCTGGGATATTGTCAGGTCCCATGGATGCTGTGTTCTTGGCTTTGGAGAGTGTGTTTTTTACCTGTGCAGCTGTGATTACAGGAACTTTGCATTCTTCTGGTATAGAGATGGGCCCTCTAGGGGGTGAGAGGGGGTAAAGTTAGCACTGAACCTATCTGCCAGGATGTTGGCAATATCAGTTGGTTCTGTATATTTAGTGCCATTATGGTGTAACTCAGAGCAGATCTGAGTGTTCCCATTTAGATTCTTGACATAGCTATAGAATGCTTTGTGGTTGTCTTTAGAATCAGTGGCAATTTTGTTTTTGTAACTAGCTTTGTAGGATTTTATGAGGGATCTCAGCTTCTTACTGAGGTTGACCAGGGAGTTCCTCCAGTCATGGGATTTTACTCTTTTTTGCAACAGTTTCTTTCTTCTGTTGTAGAGTTTGTTTATGGCAGAGAACCACCAGATTGGCTTCCTTTTTTTGGAGGATGGGGGCAGGTTGTGGATGTCTAGGGTGATTTGCTTGTGGTTGGATCTGACCAACGAGGAATTGACCTCTGGTGTGGAACACCGGTTGCCCATATTGGTAATGATCAGGTCTAGGATATATTGCTGCCCCTGGTGGGGGTGTGAATAAGTTGATCCAAGGCGTTGGAATTTATGAATTCCAGAAAACGTTGAGCAAAAGAGTTGGTACATGAGTAGTTTTCCCAGTTAATGGTGGGGTAATTGAAATCGCCTATTATTAGGGTGTTAGGTTGTACCCTAATACTTTCCAGTGTATCAAGAAATGAGGAATGGGAATCCTGGGGCATGGTGAGGGGTCTGTAGCAAGCTACAATTTGGATTGTGGTCTTGCCCAGAGTTAGTTGCACTTGGATAATCTCGGATGCATTATGCTGTGCAACTAGCCTGGAGGTGTGGATATCCTTAATGAATATGGACACGCCTCCACCTTTAGTGCTTCATTCCGGGTTAGGTGGCCGAAAGGTGTGGTATGAATTATAGCGTGGTAATGCAGGGGTGCTCTCTGGATCTTTGAACCAAGTTTCTGTCACTGCACAGATGTCGATGTTCTCCATTTTAAGGAGTGCATGAAATGAAATCTCTGATCTGTTTACTGTGGATTTACCACTTCCAAGAAACTGTTGAAATAATGTGCCAGCAGCAAAAAGCAGATAACCAGAGATGTAAAATTAACTTGAATCAGTTAGCACTTTCATCTATCTATGAACATATCAAACAATACTTTTCACTACCTTCACATTGCTACATTTTTTCAGTTTTTGGTTTTGGTTTTATGAGTTTCTGAAGGTTCAGGAGACATTTTTGTCTGTTTTTTTTTTAATAAGATTTGACCAAGCGAATGGCAAAAAGTCCTTTGGAATAAGAGGCAGTGATTTGTAATGCTGAGGAAGCTTGTTTTTGTACTCTGCCCCTGCTGCATGCTGACCATCAGACTGTTGATTTTTCTCTCATCCCACTTGCTCCTGTTGTTGGCAAAGTGTCAACTAAGAGAGGTGATCATCCAGATAGCCATTAGAAGGGGTTCATGATTTTTTATTTTCTCAACATCCCTAACATACATGTCCCCAAAGTGGCACAAGGAAGGGGCATGTAATGGTCTGCTTGGGAAGGACTTCCCCTCACTTCCACAGGAACAGGAGCTTTCAAGCAGCTATGCCCCTGCATGAGTTGTGGTCTGTCTAGTCTCCACCAGGGAGAGTGTACTGCCATATGTATCTCCAAGTACATGTAAACTTCTCATTCCTTCACTCTTTGAGTGGCAAGCAGGACATGCCACTTTACTTCTCCCCCTTCCAGACTTCTGAAGCAGCTCAGGAAGCATAACAGGTGCATCAGGATGAATAGCATTGCCAAGAAAGCTATGACCCTTCAAAATGCCAATGTCCTGTATAGGTGGCTGACATAAGCATTGTTTAAAATAAACTATCAGATCATAGTAAGTGTGAATTCATGCTCTTATGTAGTATTCAAAAATTTAAATATTTAGTAAAGTGCAGCAAACATTAGGAGGACATTAAGGAATACCAGGAACTACAATATTTACCAATAAAATAAAACACAGATCAGCTGCCTGGACAAGTTTCAAGGAGAACTCAATCTGAGATAAGCACTACATTTAGGCATATCCCTGTTTGCTGGCAGTCAAATTAATCTGAGCTTCAGACCTCCATGTGGTAGTCTAGCCAAGAAGTCTATTCTTAAGGTGGACAAACAAAGACCAAAGCATCATGAAAATTCAAGCATCTCAGTACAAAAATATCAAAATAATTTATAACAACATAAGAACAGTTTCAGGCAGGTGCAGATTCCAAATACTCTGAATATACTTCTTAACTGTCCAGTATTTCACAGCACTCAGACTTTTGCCTCGTATCTTTGGTGTAGCCCTCATAAATGTTGTGGTTTTCTGGCAAATCATTCAGGAGTGTAGTAATTTAAATGACATAAATTTGACTTTCAATTTTCATACCCTTCAGTAAATGTGTGATAATATAAAACCTTTCTTAGTTTATAACAGCAGTTTTTTTTAATCTGCCTCTACTTTGGGGCCTTTGTTCCTCACGTTCTTTTTGGCTTTGACCCTGATTCTTGAACTAAAAAGATGAGATTATGATTCCGAATATGCCATTAGTATGGAAGTCCAGTAAGACACATATACAATGTATAAAAGTATTCAGATAGATACTAGTTATAGCCTTGCATAAAAATAGACACAGGCAATAGGTAGGCAGCTAAGCATCACAACTCTGCAGAGCCACAATCTTTTGTTTGCAGGGTTTATAGCCTAAATGACAGATCTGTGAATAGGTATTGAGGTGACTTTTAATTATGGTATTCATGTTTTGTTGACTACATTAGTTCCTCTAAATATTTACTAGTTTCAGGGTTCTGGGCTGAAAATGAAAGTCTTGGCTGAATCAAAAATTGGCCACTTCTAATTAGTGCTCTACCCTGGTTAACAAACTAAAATAAATAAAGAAATAAGTGAAAGGTAGTATTCAAGCTGACTAGAAGAAATCTGACCAGTAAATCAGCAGAATTCTCCTACTCATAACATGCACCCTTGGATCTTTTACATCCACCAGAGCTACCACCAACTCAGATAGATGGGACCTCAGTTTAACATCTCATCTGAATGGCAGCATCTCAGGAGTGCGGTACACATGCACACCCACCCACCTACCCACCCACACACTTTATGCTGCACTACAGAGACAAAACTGAAAAAAGAATCCAAGCTTCTAGTGTGGAAATAGAACACACAGCTTTTTGATCTTCAAGCGTCAAAGGCAAGTGGTCTACTTTTTGAGATACCAACACTGATTACAGTTATTCTCTCTGATATTAACCTGCCTTTCATGTAAATGCTGAGGCTTAACTAGGGTGGAGTAAAGAGAGCAGCCCCCCCCCCCGGTGCCTGATTTTAGAGAGTCAGTCTTAGTACTGGCATTCAGTTTCTGAATGCTGACGTGGTATTCACTGAATCACTTCAGTGCTCTGTAGATAGTCTAGTGCAGTGCTGACATTCAGAAATTAGGTCTTTTCTGCATTTTTTTCTCAGAGGCAAAGTGTTCAGCACTTCCTGTGTTACAGTTAGCTTAAGTGATTTGCTACAGTTTACATCCTTCCTCTTCACAAAGGAGGCAAGAACACCAGCATCGCAAATTTCCACCCTATCGCTCTACTCTCACCAATCTCTAAAATCTTAGAAAAGTGCATGCACTTCCAACTTATGCCTTTTCTAACCCAAAACCATCTTCTTACACCAAGTCAACATGGCTTTCGCTCTGGCCATAGCACTACTACTGCTCTACTCTCCTTCTTAGAAACTATCAATCAAGCCCAAGATTCAGGTCACCTGGTCTCTACTGTTTTGCTTGATCTCTCTAAAGCTTTCAATACTGTTTCCCATAAACACCTTCTCCTTCATCTCTCAAGCCTGCATCTCTCATCTAACTCTATATCCTGGTTCTCTAGCTACTTATCAGATAGGTCTCAGGCAGTCAAATGGAAAAACTCCATCTCCTCCTTCCTACCTACCCCAACAGGTGTACCACAGGGATCCAATCTTGGACCCATGCTATTTAATATTTACATTAATAACTTTCACATTGCTATCCCCGATGCCAAAATTATTCAATACGCAGACAAGTCAACCTTAGTCTGCTCTGCCTCAAACATCTCTGAACTGTTCCTCAAAACCCAAGCTGCTGTCTCAACCACTGAAAACTGGATGTGCCAAAATCACCTCTCCCTTAACGCTAACAAATCCAAAATTCTCCTCTTCTCCCCCAGAAAGTCCTACTCCTATGATAAAGATACTTTCAAAGTCCTTAGTAACTCCAACTCCACTATTGAAGTGGTTCTCCCTGCCAAACTTCTCGGTGTTATAGTCAATGAATTCCAAAAGTTCGACATACACATTCAACAAAATATTAAGAAACCCCACCAAAAACTAGGCATGCTATATAGGAATAATCGCTTTCTCTCTCACTCCACCAGGCACACTTTGGCCACTACCTACCGTTTGCCCTCGTTATTATATGAAGCTCCTCTCCTAACCAACTTGTCATCCTCTATCACCTCCAAACTAGAAAGCTGCTACAACAAAATCTCTAAATTTGCCTCCAACTGTAAAAATTCCACCCATCATTGCCTTTTCCTTCAATCCCCAAATTGGCTAGAACTACCAAACTACCTAAACTATCTGCAGCTCACCACAGCGCACAAACATATTTCAGCCATCTAACTGTCCTGCCCTAGCTAACATCCTTCCACCCTACATCCCCAATAGAACTCTCAGATCCAAACATCAAAGTCTGATTGCTATCAACAAACCTAAAAGTCCAGCTGGCCAACATCTCTTCTCCTTCACTATTGGCAATACTTGGAACTCACTCCCTTCCTCTTTAAGAACAATATCAAACTCTGAAAATTTCAAAACTCAGCTTTTCAAACATCTGTCCACTAAGTGGAAATGTTCCTGTCTTCACTCTACCTAAAATTATACAAGAATACACCGATATCCTACCTAGAATGTAAAAAGGTGAGGCAGTGCATATAGTCTACCCCACCTAAAACTTATCCAAGAACACATTGATATCCCACTTGGAATGTACCTTTGCTCTCAAAATGTCCTACAATTATTTATCTTTGAACCCCCTTGTGTAAATACTGTAAATAGATTTTCTTAACTCTCTTCTCTATGTGCTTATATAATGCATTTTCTCAAATCACTCTATAAGAACAGCTTTATAATTGTACAACCTTTTTAGAATAACCTTAGTGAAGTTTTATTTGACTATTTTGTAATAATGAATGTTCCTACTGTAAAAACTGGTCTGCCAGGAACACAACAACAAGGGGGTAAAGAAAGGAAGGTGATACTGGAAAAAGAACATGACCAGAAAGGATAAGGAGCAAAGAGGTAGTTAACTATTTATAATGTTATTGTGGACATGACAACAAGGGTGGGCAGGAACAAGAGGGTTTTGTATACGTCTATTGCTACCATGACATGACAAGAAGAAGGGTCAGAACACTCCCCTAAGAGCAGACTAAGTGATAAGGGACTTGGGAACTTAGTTTGACAGTAACCTGAACTTTGGTCACCATGAGTCCATGGTAGTAAGAAAATCCTTCTAAGTGGTGCAACTTTATAAGTAAGGACATGGCATCCAGATCAAATGAGATCATAGTCCCACTACACTCAGCCCTCATTAGACCAATAATCGAGTACAATGCCCTTCAGCATGTACCTGACCAGGCATTTGTAATAGCTGGAGTGGCCATAGTGGTTCCTCACTAAAATAATTCAGGGTGTAATTAATATCTCCTATGTGGACTGCTTCAAAACCCTGTCCCTGTATTCAGTTTCCTACAGACTACTGAGGGGTGATCTATGCCTAACCTACAAGGCATTCTGTGATCCAGCCCTGAAGGATCTGCTACACATTCACAAAACAAGCAGCACTAGAATTTCCTGGTCTAAGGACCTAAACCTCATCTGTGATATAAACAAAACATGTTGGTGGGACACATATCTGTCTCAGAGATTACACATTCTCTGGAAAAGACTCTCCATTCATGTGAAATAAAGCTCTTCTCTAAGCCTGTTTGAATGCATTTTGGTCCAATGGATGAGAAATCACAAATTTACCCTTGCTTGTTGCCTGTGACCCATATAAACAAGAACAGTTTGTAGATGCCCTAAGGCACAGGCATAAACCAAAGCCATTCTAGCCCATGGGCATTGATAATTAGGAAAATTGGGGCATAAATGGCTAGGCTTAAAAAGGATCTATGGCCATTAGCCCAGTAACCTCCTATGGTCCTGTGATCTTAAGAAATGGGATTTTATACATTTATACTGCTATCAAGGTTATGGCAAGAAGGAGGGCAGGAATGAGGGAGGAGTTATATACTTCTCCTGCTATCAGGGACATGACAACAAGCTGGGGAGGGGGACAGAAACAATGAAAGTTTTATACTTATAGCATCACCGGGGCCATGAGATTAAGGGATGCAGATGAGGAGGGTTATATGCTTTTACTGCTGCCAAGGATATGACAAGAAAGTGGAAACAAGAAAGGGGGGGATTAAAAATTTGATAATAAGTAGGATAGGAATGAGTGTTTATGTACTTATACTCATACCAGCGATATTATCACAAGGAGGGAGGCAGGAAGTGGTCTCTAACCTAGATATAAGCATGATATTTTAATAAAGGAGAAGGTTCACATTTATGTGCAGGAAAAAATGAAAACTGAATTCATCAACTATTTGTGCAACACTGTGTAGCCATAATAATACTACTTGTCTTGACTTGTGCTGCTGGGCAGAATAAATCACAACAATAGCTTACAATGTGCACCAGGACCATCTGTTTATTTATTCATGTATCACAAACTGGTCAGTTCTTGGCATAGTCAGACCAGTCAGTGTCTTAGCATTCAAAACTGCCTGACACTATCACTTCCCTATTACTTACACATGTGATCGGTACTGTCAGATATACTATATTTTTACTGAAGTAAGTAAATGTGCAAGACTTTTTGAAGTGGAGCTTCTTTAGGCACAGTAGTGAGAGTTCAGTGAAACAGAGAAGCGAAATGAAAGTGAGACTCTGCCAAATGGTGGCACTGTTTGGCGGTCAACTGCTGCTGAACCAGGAGTCCAGAGGAAGCCACTCTACCACACAACACACGCACATGCACACACACACACACACACACACACACACACACACACACACACACACACACACACACACACACACACACACACACACACACACACACATTATACACGTGTCTTAACCTTAGTGCTTAATATAAGTAAATAGACATTAATTCAGTAATGCTGAATTTAGACTAATACTTTAAAATAAAGGTAAATGCAATTCACCTGCACCCCATGTGGGAGACTTCAACCCCCCCCCCCCAACATATATACTCAGAGCAAGATTGCACAGTCACATCCTCTGGGGGAATGCACATACACTTATCAGTCGTTACAACAGCATGTTCCCAATAGCTGACTCAGTGTCCAAGGTCAAATGCAAAGCCCCTGTTTCGTCTCAACAACACAGAAATGACAGAGATATATCCCGTTATACATTAACGAGGCCTGCACCAACAGTAATATAGCATATGAGCACTAAAATGGAAGTAGCTTTATGCTTTCAGAACTTGTGGTGCTCAGCTAAACCACAAATAGGTTTTCCTTAGGGAAGGCAACAGCATTCATGCATAAAACTACTGCTGCACAACTTTCACTTCAGAGCTAAGGAGGGAAAAAAATGACCTACAATATATTTTGGTGCAATACAGGATACATAACATATACTGAGTTTGTTAGTGCGTCTTCGTACAGTTTCAAGTGGAGATGGCTTTCATGACAGTGTCCCTTAATTGTAAGCTTGTCATCTTCAAATCAAAATAAATCTCAGGGGATGCAAGCACAGGTTCGAAATAAAACAAAGTACTCAAAGAGCCATTTGCAGGAAGGAAACGGGATAGTTGTCATTGGTAGAACAAAAGGCCTTACTATGAATGATCGTATCATTTAATTGTAACACAATTGCTCTTTTAAAAACTGCACATTATTAATGGTAGATAAACTTTGTGAAGCAGGGGTGCTGACACATACTCACAATACCTCTCAATCTGTAAGTGCAAGAAATCTGCATAAAGCCAAAAATAATGGGGGGGCAAAGGTCCAATAATAAGTATGGAATCTAAATATTGCTCTTGTAAATTTAGAAAGTTGCTAGAATAACAGGTTTTGCATTAGCATGTACTTTCTGAAGGGTATAAAGTCTGGAAGTCAAATGTATGTCATTATGTAGTAACTTTCTTCCTCTATAATTTGCCTGAAAACTTCAAATTTAATCAGGAAAAGACCAAAAATATGAGGTAAAAATTTGGACATTCTGCAAAAATCTGTACAGTTACAAGGTAAGATACTACTCAAATAAGTACATTTTTCTCTAAGAATGTTTTGAACTGTCTTAAAGTAGGTAACCCTGAACTTTGGTCACCATGAGTCCATGGCAGTAAGAAAATCCTTCTAAGTGGTGCAACTTTATAAGTAAGGACATGGCATCCAGATCTAACGAGATCATAGTCCCACTACACTCAGCCCTCATTAGACCAATAATCGATTACAATGCCCTTCAGCATGTACCTGACCAGGCATTTGTAATAGCTGGAGTGGCCATAGTGGTTCCTCACTAAAATAATTCAGGGTGTAATTAATATCCCCTATGTGGACTGCTTCAAAACCCTGTCCCTGTATTCAGTTTCCTACAGACTACTGAGGGGTGATCTATGCCTAACCTACAAGGCATTCTGTGATCCAGCCCTGAAGGATCTGCTATACATTCACAAAACAAGCAGCACTAGAATTTCCTGGTCTAAGGACCTAAACCTCATCTGTGATATAAACAAAACATGTTGGTGGGACACATATCTGTCTCAGAGATTACACATTCTCTGGAAAAGACTCTCCATTCATGTGAAATAAAGCTCTTCTCTAAGCCTGTTTGAATGCATTTTGGTCCAATGGATGAGAAATCACAAATTTACCCTTGCTTGTTGCCTGTGACCCATATAAACAAGAACAGTTTGTAGATGCCCTAAGGCACAGGCATATACCAAAGCCATTCTAGCCTATGGGCATTGATAATTAGGAAAATTGGGGCATAAATGGCTAGGCTTAAAAAGGCTCTACAGCCATTAGCCCAGTAACCTCCTATGGTCCTATGATAGGTTCATAGGTTCATAGGTTTATACTAGGCTATCTGCCCTGGGGCAATTATAAGCCTAGCCCGATTCTGTATGGCTTACACCACCCCTTGATTTGAGTATACTGTGCCCTTTTTAAGGTTTAGTTTACTGTGCCTCTGTCCAATAGTGACACAGGAGTAATCCCTGGGACAAACCTATGATCCCCCATCCACCTATCGAGATTCTTCTTGAAGAGATTCAGTGAGGTGCTCTGCCTCACATGAACTGGAATTCTATTCCAGAGCGAAGGGAGCCTCTGGGTTATGAACCTGTCCCTCCAGCAAGTTCTATTTATTTCTGTGCTGAGGTTCAAGTCCCTCGAGCATGTGGCTCTAAGGGATTTAGATTTACTGAGGTGGAGCATGTCCATTAATTCTGTATTTGGCATAGCTTTGTATGTCAGGCATAGATCGCCTCGAAGTAGGCGGTATGCAACTGAGTAGAGCTGGAGTTTTTTTAACCGAGCAGCATATGGCATCTGTTTGAGACCCTTGATCCTCTTAGTGAGATACTTTTGGGGTCTTTCTAATTGCTGCAGGTGTCAGGTAAGGTACATCCCAAAAGGGGCATTGTATTCTATGATGGGCCTGATGAGGGATGAATAAAGGCACGATTACCTCTCTTGATCTAGATGTGAAACCCTTCGTGATGAGGTGGGCTATGTAGAAGGTCTTTCTAACCACTTTGGTAATGTGGTTTTCAAAGGAGAGATTGCTATCAACTTGGGTCCCCAGGTCCCTAATAACTTTCTCTGTACTTAATGGGTTTCCGCCTATGTGGTAATTTGTGGGCACATTGTTTTGCCAAAGGGTATGACTATACATTTTGGCATTTAGCTTTAAACCATGGCGCTGGCACCAGTTATCTGTCTCTGTGAGACCTTTTTGAAGGATGTTTGTGTCAGCTGGAGAGTTGATTATGGCACCCAGTTTGCAGTCGTCTGCGAACTTGGTGAGCCATAGTCCTCCCACGTTTGCCTGTACCTCGGAAAAGTATATACCGAACAAGAGTGGCCCCAGGACAGAAGCCTGTGGGACACCACTTGTGACTGGTTTTGAGTTGGACATGGCTCCAGCAACTCTCACTCTGTGGGTTCTGTCTTTGAGCCAGTTTGCGACCCATCTTGTGACATAGGGGTTTATATTTAAGCTGGAAAGCTTATCTATGATGCTCGAGTGGGGTATTGTGTCAAATGCCTTTGCAAGGTCCAGATAGGCTGTGCAGACTACCTTCCCTTCATCTATGGCTTTGGTGACTGTTTCAAAGAAGTCAACCAGGTTCAAAAGGCAGGATCTGCCCTTGACAAAGCCAAACTGGGTAGGATCTAGTGTCTGTAGGTCCCCAATGTCTTTGTTTATGAGCTCCATGATGATCCTCTCCATAGCCTTGCAGACTAAGCTAGTCAGGCTTATGGGGCGATAGTTTCCAGGGTCCGTAGAGGCTCCACCTTTGTGGAGTGGGACCACTGTTGCTGTACGCCATTCTGTGGGCACATATCCTGTAGTGAGGCTGAGATTGTATAGCTGTTTTATTTGAGGGATTAGTTCCTCTTGGAGTTCATGTAGGACACAACCTGGGACGCCATCTGGTCCCATGGAAGCAGTGTTTTTTGCTTTGGAGAGGGCAGCCTTCACCTGAGCATCAGAGATGTTTGGGAGGCAGCCCTCTGCCGGGATAGATACTTGCTCTTTTGGGGGGGGGTGGAGAAGTTTGCACTGAACCTGTCTGCCAGGATATTGGTGATGTCTGTGGGTTCAGTGTATTTTTTGTCGTTTAGAATCAACTTAGAACAAGTCTGGGAGTTGCATCCCAGGTTTCTAACATAACTGAAAAAAGCCTTATGATTGTCTTTGGTGTCCTGTGCAATTTTTCTCTCGAAGCTGGCCTTGGAGGATTTTATGAGGGATCGTCATTTTTTGCTAGTACTGATCAGAGATGCCTTCCCTATTAGGGATTTTGCTCTATCATGTAGTAGCTTCCTCCTTCTGTTGTACAGTTTATTTATGGCAAGGGTCCACCAGACTGGACGCCTGCCTTTGGATGATTGGGTCTTGGTTTTGTTTGGGATAGCATGATCCATGCATTCCTGGAGATGTCCGTAGAATGCATTTATATAGGATTCTGCAGTTTGGGCCATAGTTTCCACTGGCCCTGGGGCCTTGAAGGATTCCACTTCGGTTTTGAGAAGTGAGAAGTTTGCTTTTGAGAAGTTTTTCACTGTGGTTTTCTGGGCTGGGGGTGGGGTCGGGATGGGACATCCAGTGAAATTAATTTATGGTCTAATCTTACCAATGAGGGATATACTTCTGGCGTGGAGCATAGAGTCCCCACATTGGTAATGATCAGGTCTAGTATGTTGTCCCCTCTTGTGGGAGTGGTGACTAGTTGTTCCATAGCATTTGAGTTTATAATTTCCAGGAACCTTTGGGCTAAGGTGCTGGGGCTTGAGTAGTGTTCCTAGTCAATGTTTGGGTAGTTGAAGTCACCCAATATAATGGTGTTCGGAGAGATCTTCATGTTCTCCAATGTTTTCAGGAAAGCCGAGTGTGATTCCTGACTTTGAGAGGGTGGTCTGTAGGATGCTATAAACTGAAAAGCAGTCTTGCCCACTGTTAGTTGCACATGGATGGTCTCCGATACTTCGTGCAATGCCACTAACCTGGAGGTGTGGATATCCTTGATAAATATGGAAACTCCCCCTCCTTTTGTGGTTCGGTCCTGGTTTTGGGGCGAAAAGCATGATATGAGGTATAGCCTGGTAGTGCTGGGGTGCTCTCTGGAGCCTTGAACCAGGTTTCTGTCACTGCACAGATATCAATGTTCTCCATATTGAGGAGAGCTTTGAGTGCATGCATCTTGAGGTTAAGACTTCTGGTATTTAGCAGCATTACTCTTAGTTTCTTGTTCCTTGTGCTGTCTATGGGGGTGGGTTTGACTTTTGAGCCTTGCCTAAAAAAGGCACTATGGGGGTGGCAAGAGCCTTTGCCAATATCCGAAAGCCCAGTGGTGACAGGTGCAAGCCGTCCCTGGCAAAGCAACGTGGCTTGTCAAGCATGTCATCCCAGGCTGACAGACACTGGATCCCCTTTGAATGACACCAAAATTTTAGCCAATTGTTAAAATCGATCATTTTGTCTTTGTACTGTGGCATCATTCTAGGTGAGGGTAAGATGTTGCTCAAGGTCAGGGTCATACCAGCCTGGGCTACATGATCAGAGAGCTCCTCTATGTCTCTTTTCATGTAGTCCAGGGAGGTACGTCTCAGGTCATTCACACCAGTATGTACAATGACTGAGTCATATTTGTATTTGCTTTGGAGTGACCTGAGTGCTTGCGTTATGTGGCGGATCCTAGCACCTGACAGGCAGCTCAACGTGACCTTCTCTTTATTCAGCCTGGTGAGTGGGACGTCAGTGTGTCTGACAATAGAGTCACCTATTACAAGAGTATCAGGTGTGTTATTCAGCCTTAAGGGCTGTGGCTGCTTGGCACACTGACTTTGTGGGTTATGTGTTGTGCGTGTTTTGTTTTGAGGTAGCGTTTGATTGGATGTCTGCTTTGGAGGTCTCTGTTGCTTAGGTAGATTCTTATTTAGAGCCTCCAAGTATGTTTTTGTGTATTTATGTGTTTGGTTCACTGATGTGGTGGGACTATGTGATACTGGAATTGTGTTGTGTGAGGTTACCTTCTCCTCCTGACTGGTTTCACCACTTTTGAGATGAGAGAGCTCAGCCTCCAGTTTGGCTAAATAGTTGCATCTCTCACATATATTTGAACCTGTTTGGAGGAGGAGAGGGTTGTCCGTGTACATGAGACAGTTGTAACATTGCCTCAAAATTCCCAGATTCACCAGCTGGACTGGTGAGGAAACCATTGACTGACCTTTGGACATGCTAGAGTAATATAGGGAAACTGAATTTAAGACGGACCAATAGAGGACAGGGTAATCGTAGAGAGTATAAGAGTAAGTAGTGCTTATGGTTTAATAGTGCTAACTTGTAGGATTACTTATTTGGACCAGTGAAGGGCCTTACAATGAGAATATGGTGTTTAAATTGAGAGATAGAGTAGTTCTAAGGGAAAAAGTGAAGAGCAGACTTTGTGGAGCCAGGAATAGTTTAAACCCAATTAGGCGGCGCTGCCCGCTGTTGCGCTATGCTAAAAAACGCGCAAAACTGTACAAAAGAGGGTTTTAAGAGAGGAAGATGAAGGAGTTTTGGAATTGACCCAAAATGGCCAATAAAACTACAGTTTCAAGTCAGTAACCACTCCCACAGGGGCAGGCAGGCTGCTCAATGTTTTTCACTGCCACTGATCAACAGAGAGACTTCCCTTTAGCCCAAGCAAAAAATGGCCTCACAGAAACTTACAAACAGTTCAAGAACAGCAAGCCTGTAACTGAACTTTTTTAAATCTCAGAAAAGTGGGAAAAAAGCAAGATTTTTTTTGTTTTTGTTTTTTCAGAGATAGCAGAGGTTTACAAGTATCAACAAGTTATAACAGTGCAGTAAATGACCCCACACAAGAGTGCTAGGCCAAAGACAGATAAAATGCAAGTTTTGAGAAAAACGATTTTAAAATAAGTGCAAACAGGAAATTCAGTAAACAGCTCTAGGTTGTGCTCTAAATACAGTTACTAATGCAGAAATCAAGTTTAACAACCCAGAAAATGCTCAAAATAGGCGGCTATGCAGAAAAACTTAGCAAATAAACAGAGGAAAAATACTTAAAATCTCAAAAGTGGCTCCTTTCTTCTCTCTGCATTTTCTCCTCTTGGTGGGTGCTTCACCAACAGCCAACAAGCCTGAAAAGATGCCAAAACCACGAGGCAACCAGGTTTTAAGAGAGGAAGATGAAGGAGTTTTGGAATTGACCCAAAATGGCCAATATAACTACAGTTTCAAGTCAGTAACCACTCCCACAGGGGCAGGCAGGCTGCTCAATGTTTTTCACTGCCACTGATCAACAGAGAGACTTCCCTTTAGCCCAAGCAAAAAATGGCCTCACAGAAACTTACAAGCATTTCAAGAACAGCAAGCCTGTAACTGATCTTAACAAATGGGATTTTATACATTTATACTGCTATCAAGGTTATGGCAAGAAGGAGGGCAGGAATGAGGGAGGAGTTATATACTTCTCCTGCTATCAGGGACATGACAACAAGCTGGGGAGGGGGACAGAAACAATGTAAGTTTTACACTTATAGCATCACCGGGGCCATGAGATTAAGGGATGCAGATGAGGAGGGTTATATGCTTTTACTGCTGCCAAGGATATGACAAGAAAGTGGAAACAAGAAAGGGGGGGATTAAAAATTTGATAATAAGTAGGATAGGAATGAGTGTTTATGTACTTATACTCATACCAGCGATATTATCACAAGGAGGGAGGCGGGAAGTGGTCTCTAACCTAGATATAAGCATGATATTTTAATAAAGGAGAAGGTTCACATTTATGTGCAGGAAAAAATGAAAACTGAATTCATCAATTATTTGTGCAACATTGTGTAGCCATAATAATACTACTGGTCTTGACTTGTGCTGCTGGGCAGAAGAATTCACAACAATAGCTTACAATGTGCACCAGGACCATCTGTTTATTTATTCATGTATCACAAAGTGGTCAGTTCTTAGCATAGTCAGACCAGCAAGTGTCAGCTGCACAATTCAGAAAGGAGATTCATCATGCATCCCAGTCAGTGTCTTAGCATTCAAAACTGCCTGACACTATTACTTCCCTATTACTTACACATGTGATCGGTACTGTCAGATATACTATATTTTTACTGAAGTAACTAAATGTGCAAGACTTTTTGAAGTGGAGCTTCTTTAGGCACAGTAGTGAGAGTTCAGTGAAACAGAGAAGCGAAATGAAAGTGAGACTCTGCCAAATGGTGGCACTGTTTGGCGGTCAACTGCTGCTGAACCAGGAGTCCAGAGGAAGCCACTCTACCACACAACACACGCACATGCACACACACACACACACACACACACACACACACACACACACACACACACACACACACACACACGCACACACACACACACACACACACACACACGTGTCTTAACCTCAGTGCTTAATATAAGTACATAGACATTAATTCAGTAATGCTGAATTTAGACTAATACTTTAAAATAAAGGTAAATGCAATTCACCTGCACCCCATGTGGGAGACTTCAACCCCCCCAACATATATACTCAGAGAAAGATTGCACAGTCACATCCTTTGGGGGAATGCACATACACTTATCAGTCGTTACAACAGCATGTTCGCAATAGCTGACTCTGTGTCCAAGGTCAAATGCAAAGCCCCTGTTTCATCTCAACAACACAGAAATGACAGAGATACATCCCGTTACACATTAACGAGGCCTGCACCAACAGTAATATAGCATATGAGCACTAAAATGGAAGTAGCTTTATGCTTTCAGAACTTGTGGTGCTGCACAACTTTCACTTTAGAGCTAAGGAGGGAATAAAAATGACCTACAATATATTTTGGTGCAATACAGGATACAGAACATATACTGAGTTAGTGCGTCTTCGTACTGTTTCAAGTGGAGATGGCTTTCATGACAGTGTCCCTTAATTGTAAGCTTGTCATCTTCAAATCAAAATAAATCTCAGGGGATGCAAGCACAGGTTCGAAATAAAGCAAAGTACTCAAAGAGCCATTTGCAGGAAGGAAACAGGATAGTTGTCATTGGTAGAACAAAAGGCCTTACTATGAATGATCGTATCGTTTAATTGTAACACGAGTGCTCTTTTAAAAACTGCACATTATTAATGGCAGATAAACTTTGTGAAGCAGGGGTGCTGACACATACTCAAAATACCTCTCAATCTATAAGTGCAAGAAATCTGCATAAAGCCAAAAATAATGGGGGGGGGGGGCAAAGGTCCAATAATAAGTATGGAATCTAAATATTGCTCTTGTAAATTTAGAAAGTTGCTAGAATAACAGGTTTTGCATTAGCATGTACTTTTTGAAGGGTATAAAGTCTGGAAGTCAAATGTATGTCATTATGTAGTAACTTTCTTCCTCTATAATTTGCCTGAAAACTTCAAATTTAATCAGGAAAAGACCAAAAATATGAGGTAAAAATTTGGACATTCTGCAAAAATCTGTACAGTTACAAGGTATGATACTACTCAAATAAGTACATTTTTCTCTAAGAATGTTTTGAACTGTCTTAAAGTAGTGTCATAACACATACGTATGTCACAGGAATGCATCTCTATAATTGTTGCAGTGCCAAGAGGTGAAAATAATGTGTCCTTTTCAAAGTGTATAGTGGGGGTGGCAGTATGGGGTTTAAGTACAAAATATTAACTCTTGGCTGCACCCCTGTTGTAAAGTAATATACATTTTCAGGTTACAACATTTTGGACAGCATTAAGCACATCCCAATGTCTGGAGTGCTACTTGTTGGTAGCAATAGGAGTCCTTCAATACAAAAGTTTCACTTCTACATTCTTTTTTTTTCTGGCAGTGTACCACAAAAGGTTAAGAATGTGTGCTGCTAAGTTTCACCTATTAGTCCTGAGTCTGATTTCTCCAGCTTCTATATGCAAGGTAAGAGTAATAGTACTGTTTTAATACTGCATGATTTTCTTTCCATGTTATAAAGTATTTTTTCAGTTATTCTTCAGTGTAATGAGGTTACTAATGTAAATATGTGTTGCTGTTTTTTTCTTTCTTTCTCCCTTCTTCTCTCTTTTTCCTTGTTCAATTTTATGAAATACAGGCACTGCAGTGTACAAAATTTGGTTAAAAGCGCTTAACAAAATGAGGTAACTCAACTGTCCTATCTAACTATTGACCCTGTTAAAAAGAAATGTATACACTCCCAAGTTGTAAACCATCTTCTAACTAACAAGCTCTTGGCTAACACACAACATAGTTTTCATTCTAATCACAGTACCACCATAGCCCTTATTAGCTTTACCAACACTGTAAATCACCAGTGGAACAATGGCAACCTAGTATCCACTATATTTCTAGATTTTTCCAAGGCTTTTGATATGGTCACACATGCCAAACTCCTAACTGGAGTCTCTAAACTCAACCTAAGCAACACCACAAAAATCATGGTTCAAGGACTATCTATCCAACCACAATCAAGCAATAAAATGGCAAAATTCCCTATCCTCTCTTCTCCCTGTAACCTTAGGTGTCCCACATGGATTCATCCTTGGTCCTCCTCCTCTTCACCTTAGTTACCAATGACCTTCACAAAGCCACCCTCCATGGCAGCCTGGTCCATTATGCCAACAACTCCACCCTAATCTGCTCTGCCCCCTCTCTGCAACTATTGCAAAAGATTACCCATAAATCCTTTACCACCACCACTAAATCTTGGTTAGCTGACTCACAGCTAATACTTAGCCCTAAAAAACACAACTAATGTTATTTCATCCCACCATAGACCATATTCCTCTAACAATATCCTCATCACACCAGTCTCACAGACCAAACTACTAGGAGTTATCATAGACCACAACATGAATTTCAACAAGCATATAACACAAACAATAACAAAAGTATACAAAAAAATTGGAACCCTTTACAGATGGAAAAACTACCTCACTGATAACAGTAAAACCATCATTGGTAGAACCCAGCAAATTTCTACATTAATCTACATTTTTCCCATACTAATTAATCTAAACAAAAGTGACTTAAACTAACCAACTACTACAACAAAATTGCAAAGTTTGCCACCAACTCAGCCTTCAAGACCCATCATTGTCTAGCCTTCAGACAATTATCATGGCTTGAATTACCAAACATACTTACCTATAACCAACTTACAACCACCCACCAAATCCTATACCACCCCCAAAAAATAACCCAGCCCTACGAGGCCTCCTAAATCACTGTACAAACAACCATAGGTTCATAGGTGTGTACTAGGCTAATGGCCCTGGGGCCTTTACAAGCCTAGCCATAGGATAACCCTGGCATAGTGCCACCCAACCTTAGTTCCCAGTGCCTCTGTTGAGTAGAGCCACTGGTGTTATCCCCAGGGTGAATTTACTGTTTCCCATCCACTCATCAAGATTTCTCTTGAAGAGGGTCAGCGAGGTGCTCTGCTTAACATGTATGGGAAGTCTGTTCCATAGCATGGGCAGTCTCTGGGTTATGAACCTGTCCCTCCAGCACATTCTGTTAATTGTGGTAATGAGGTTGAGGTCTGTGGAGCATGTGGTGCAGAGGGATTGTGATTTCTTTAGATGTAGCATTTCTAACAGAGCTGGGTCAGACATGGCTTTGTAAGTCAAGCAGAGATCGCCTCTAACTAGTCGATATGAGACAGATAACAGTTGGAGTTTTTTGAGCCTGTCCATGTGGAACAAGTGTTCATAGGTTCATAGGTAAGTACTAGGCTATCTGCCCAAGGGCATTTATAAGCCTAACCAGAATGTGTTGGCTTTCACCACTCCCTTAGATTAGTTCCCTGTGCCTCTGTCCAGCAGAGCCATTAGTTCCCTGCGCCACTGTCCAGCAGAGCCACTGCAGTAATCCCCGGGATAAATTTTCTGTTTCCCATCCACCCATCAAGGTTTCTCTTGAAGAGTGTTAGTGAGGGGCTCTGCCTGATGTATATTGGAATCCTGTTGCAAAGCATGGGGAGTCTCTGGGACAGGAATCTATCCCTCTAGCATGTCCTATTTATCGTTATGGTGAAGTTTATATCTCTAGAGCGTGTGGCTCTCCGGAATTTGTTTTTATTTTTTTTAGGTGGAGCATGTCCTTCAATTCCGGGTTGGACATGGCCTTGTATGTCAAGCAGAGATCACCTCTGAGTAAGCGGTATGCAACCGAGTACAGCTGGAGTTTCTTGAGTCGGGCAGCATAGGGCATCTGTTTGAGGCCAGTAATCCTCTTGGTGAAGTACTTTTGTGGTCTTTCCAGCTGTTGCAGGTGTCTTGTAAGATACATCCCAAATGGGGTGTTGTATTCTATGATGGGTCTAATGAGTGATGAGTAGAGAGGAACAATAACCTCTTTTGTTCTAGATGTGAACCCTTTTGTGATTAGGTGGGCCACATAGAAGGATTTTCTAACCACCTTGGCAATATGATTATCAAAGGAGAGATTACTATCTACTTGGGTCCCCAGATCCCTTATTACATTTTCTGTATTTAGGGGACTACCACCTATATGGTAGTTCGCTGGTACTTTAATGTACTAAGATCCAGCAAAAAAGTGCTATTGAAGTAACCAAAAGCAGGAATACCTCAGGTGACTCCCTCTACTCCAGTGCTATTGCTAAAATATGGAATACCCTTCCTTTGGATATCAGGATCTCAGACAGTAAGCTTAACTTTAATAACCATCTTCAGTCATACTAGCCAGCTCTTGGAAATGGGGTGTATATTACATTATTGAATTTTTAAAAGTTCGAACATCATATGGTCGAAGCCATATGATCGAACTTTTAAAAGTTCAAAAAGCTAAAAAAATAAATAAATAAACAACAGCAAAAACCTACCTGACCATTTTAAGCAGGGAGCAAGCCCCCCAGCACCCTCCACATGGGGGGTTGTGCCCCCCACACCCCCCGCTCTTTAAATATACCAACTCCAAGATCACAGCACAGTGCAGGAAAGGGAAATTTTCCCATTTCGCATTGGACAGAGATCTCCATTGAAACATTCGAACTTTTAAGAGTTCGATCATATGGTGTCGACCATATGACATTTGAACTTTTAAAAGTTCGATAACATAATATACACCCTTGGAAATGTACCTGCAAAGACCCATGGTAACACTCTGCCAAAGCAAATACTACAACTTAGTCCGCACTCATTCTCTGTTAAATTCATTCGATTATACAGATATCAATATTAATATACAAGCAGTTAAAATGTTTTTAGTCTCTTTAGTCTTATACACAGACCAGGCATATTTTATCAACCAGAGGGGAAGTTGTGGATAGCAATTAATAAAGAGCTGAAGGATCTCATCTGTGAGGGGAAGATGACAAGAGTCAAGCAGGATACACTTATTCTTTCAATAGAACAAGGTGGATTGGGATTACACAATTTGAAGGGGTATTTCAGAGCAACACAGTTAAGGCTCCTATACATAGCACAAGCAGAAAACTATAACTCAAAGTGGAAAGAGATGTCGATGAAACAGGGGAAAAGCTCAAGAAACAAGGAGAGACTGTGATTTTGGATACAGACCTTTAAAGGGAATAATAATTATCATACAACTATTATATTTGTGACAAAGGGGGATACTGCCAGCAGAGCTATCTGGAATTTTGTAAATATGTCATTTGTGAACATCAACATGATTAATATAAGATGCTTATGTTACAAATGTATTAGAACTGTATGTCATGTGTATATCAAACTGCTGGTACAGAAGTGTGTGCTTAAAAGGCTTTTGCAAAATCCTTATGTTTAAAATGGAACCACAATGTGCCCTTCTAGAAAAGAACGGAAAGATACATGCACTATTGTAACTGTTTAAATGTATATATTTTATCACTGGAAACTGGGATACAAGAGGTTAACCTCAGTCTAGTAAATTTTAGAAAAACAAATGAAATTAAATTATTTTATGGCTAGGCCATAAAAGATGGTATATTTCAGTTTTCATTGCAGCTAGAGACAGTCTGTGCTGAGAAGCTTTATGTATTGTCTTTAGGGTGAAATAATTACTAGTCTTGAAATGTGGAGGAATGTAATTGTTTTATGATTTCCAGCATCTGCCAAAGATCTGAGGTCTATGTATTTTCATGTGTAGATGCTAAATATTGTCAGCTTCCAGTATTGGGGGTCTCACCTGGGATAGAGTCAGATGACAAGAAATCATGTCATTCTGCAAGCTATCCCAGCAGTAATATTTGAGATATTAATTTGAGAACTCTCTTAGAGAGACAGAGCATTCTGTACTCTGTCTTGGACCTGAGAAGAACTATTCACCACACATCTGCTTTGCTCTAATGAAGTAAGTTTCTAGTTTTCCAACAACACATAAAAGAAGATGAGCGCTTTTGCGTAGTGTACCCTACGCTTCATCAGATCATAAGTTTCTAGGGTATAGTAATTCTCTTAGATACAGTCAGGAATATAGTATAGCTTAGTTTAGATGTTTTTCTTTATTTGAGACTATCCTGCAATGTTGTTTTAAATATTTCCTGTGGTTTTGAACTCTGATGTCACTGTGAATATATGCTCAGTATTGTTGTTGTTCTTTTATTATTTATTATTAAATATATTTAAACCTTGTATTGTGGCTGATCTGTGTGAAGTGGTCTTACTGGGGATCTGGAGAAAGAGGGAGAAACCAGCCCTGGACTGACTGTGGTCTCTGTTTGCTTTTAAGGGAAATTGCAGTTGATGCAGAAAGCTGCATCTAGAAATACTGTGTGTGTACCTGCTATCCTCCCATTGTACGTCCCTACTGGTGCCAGTGATGAGGATTGAGACTCCTTGATTACTGGTCCAGTGGTGGGTCATCACAATATTTATAAAGTAGCAGAAAGTATTCTAAGAACTAAGCCAACACGAGGATGGAGAAAGGAGATTCTGCTGATAGGGATGACTGCAATTAGAGATACAGATAACAGGCAAGAGAGGGAAGGAATTTATTGGAGAAAACTGGCAAAGGAACCAAAGTACTGGGAGTGAATAACTAGAGAGAGAAAGGTAATAGCATGGGAAGACACCAAGAACTTATTTGGACTGCAGGTTAGAGATTGCCTTCACTGTCAATGATTGATATCAGAGTATAGGAAAAGAGAAAGAAACATAAGGTCCTTTATGAAAGACCAGCACTGGTAGAGTTTTTAGTACAATCTAGAACAAAAGTTGCTGTTAAGAAATGAATAATTAATAGAGCATATAAAATATTGCATTAATACTATAAGAATCAATCAGAGGAAGTTAGAAAGGATTGAGAAGAGAGACTGGATAAGCAATTCACAAAGAAACACTGGGAGGGGATACATGTGTAAATCTACCAAATATGCAACAAGGTCTAGAAGATTTAGGATCTTTGCTTGGAAGTGTTTACATAGGTATTTTTATACCCCAAGTAGGCGCCAAAGAATTTTCCTCAAGTAGACAGCAAATGTTGGAGATGTGATGGGGAAGAAAGAGGTAAATGGGAATATATTTCTGGGAGTGTAATGAGTTGGCAGACCTTAAAGATTCCCTGCAGACTGCTTTGTCAGAGAGTGAGCAAATTGTTGTAAATAAGGAAATTATTTTTTGAGCTATGATACAGAATCAGAATTGTCTAGACATAATAAGGCCTTGCTGCATCTAATTATAATGGTTGACAAAAAGGTCTATAGAGCAGTGATGACAATAAAATAAAACCCATTTTAATGCCAGGAAAAAGAACACACTGATTATACAGGAAAGCCCTGAAACAGAGATAACAGTTCCAAGTAAAAATGGAAGACTGCCTTAGAGATCTGTCATCTGTAAGAGGGTTACCAGCATAGTGTCGGGGAACAGTAATGAAACTAAATAAGAAGTCAAACTGAGCAACATGGTCTCTTCGTAAGTTGGACTAGTGAACACAAAAACAAGAACATTGTAATTCTGCAGGAAGTAGTCAGGGTGGAGAAGAAAAATAGCCTGATGTTCATTAAGCTCCAGGAAACTGGAGAAAAGCCAACAAGTTCTACACACTAAAAGAGATAAACACAAGGATGGGAAAGGATGTCCAGAGATACAGGTAAAGAACATCACTCTTTTCAAATGCTGAGATAAGCAGACCAGGATAGGAAGAGTGAGGTTTTCAGGGAGAAAAGGGATACTGGGAACCTAAAATGGATGAAAAGAAAATATCCACCCAGGATATGTATGTCTGCTTACTCTCCAGAACTGCAAGGAAATCTTAATGTAGAGAAACAGGACTAGCAAACTAACAAAGAAGAACACGTCAGTAATTTTAACAGAAAATAAATCTAGCAGAATTTCTAGTTTCGAAACTGACAAAGCTACAGATTCATAGGAGACAGAACCAAAGTGTAAATTAAATGCACTGAGATCAAGCTACTGTATGACATATTTTGATATTTACTCCAACAATAACTGATTTTTTTTCAAAACTTCTTTAAAAAGAGTTTTGTTCTGTAAAAGTGAAAGGATGCTAATATAGTGTAATTGAATGACAGCAAGAAATGCAAAGTAATAATCTGTTGTAACTTATTGGAAATGACTTTCTCAAACACATGGTACACACAGACTGCATTTATTGTGACACGTACCATCTGAATGCCAATGAAGTGAAACAAATGTTTGGTCTGGGCAGACTTCATGTGAAAGAACATGAGTATCTGCAGGGCTAGCAAAGGAGGTGGGGTTTGGTCTTGTGACTTTTGCTTTTGTGTTCCAGTTCGGATGTCAGACCTCATCAAGGATATAGAGAAGGTAAAATCAACAAAGAGGAGTCCATGTAAAAAAATGCAGATATTATGTTAGAAATTTGGGAAAGAATTTAAGAAGCTGGGCCCTGAAATCAAGGAATAAAAAACAAAACAGAAAACGTAAAGTACCCACTATGTGTGAAAAGGGTAGCAAAAAAAAAAAAAAAAAAACATGTCCATGAGCAAAGGGCACTCAGGCATCAGCTTTAAGAACAAAAAGTACTGTTTCATCTAAACAGCTTTACAGTCCCTCTTGACAGTCACAAATAATATTTAGATTTAGTCAAAAGAAAACTCTTCTTCTGAATCATAACATTATATAAGAAGGCCTACTAGATGACGTGTAGGATGAGAAAGCAAGACCACAGCACTGATGAATAAGCAACTCACAGCATTAGTAATTTAATTCCTACCTCTTCATCTGCTGTGCATGATAAAGGAGTGGAATTTCACTGTGAAGCTATCACTGGAGAGCCACCCAGAACACTCCTGATACAGAATTAAACTAACACTAGGAGTATATTAAATAATGAAACCTCTGTCACATCCCACAAAATGCAGTATCTGCCTACAATCAGGAACTAGGCAGATGTTACTTCCCCACTAAAACTCCAGATCTACAGAAAAGAAGCCACAGAATTCAACAGTTTAATTAGCCCAGTTCATTTGTAACAGCCAGCACAATCTGTACTGTAAGTTCTATTCATGCATTTCAGACTCAATCCTCCTATAAGTGACAGTTCTAAAACAAAGAATCGTGATACCAACAAAAGGTTACTGCTTCGTGTTCCGTTCAATTGACATTCAGTAATCTTTTGCCATTAGTTTACAAGGTGGTGCTTCCTTGAACAGATGGTGTAACTCACCAAAACAGTTTCTCCTTACCAGGTCTTTTGACAAACAAATGTTACAGCAAAGGACATGCAAGCAAATACTGGGGATATTATTCAAGGAAATTATAAAAATACATGGAATGTAATTATCTCATTAAAGCAAACAAGTAAGGCATTCCTCAAAATTTAACACTTTGAAAAAGTAATCTTGCAAATGTTCTTTGATGAAATTGTTTCCACCTCTGTTTTGTCACGGTTTTACATTCATTACATATTTTCTTTAATGCCAGGCATGTAGTTGTATTCTAATGTTACAACGTCAGAACAAATCTTATATTAATGTCCTTAATCTATCAAAAAAATTAAAGCACAATTTATCAGTTAATATCACTGACCCATGTTACTAAAGAACCATGTTTGCTGAGAACAATGTAAAAATACAGTAATACAAAATGTTCACATATCCATTGTTCATATAATGATTGCTTTGAGAGTGCATTAAAAAATCACCTCATAACTGTTTATGCATTATGTCTGCAAGGTACACAAATAAAAGTATAATAAAGCATCTAGCTGAAAATGCAGTAGTAACCTGTATTGATGTTTTAACAATAAGATTCTGTTCATCATAACTTTAAGCACTGAATAGTCCAGCTGAAATTTTACTGTCTGTCTGTTATACAGTTTGCTAATAAGAAACAACATAATTTGGAATTAAATAGTGATGAAATTCTTTTGCTTTTATACTTGGGATTTGTTTTGATATTTCAGGATATCTGTCATCCTGCATAGCCTCCAACATTATTTTCAGGCTTTCTTATCTACAATCTGCTACTTTTTTCAACATCCTGTGAATTCCATACTGCAAGCTATGCAGGTGTAACACTACCTGTAGTGAGGCCTTCACAGTTCTCTGCATTCTGACAAGCAGGTTGTTCTCCTTAAGTATTGTTCCATACTTCTCAACTGCCCAGATTTTCGCAGAATGTTCAGATTTTTGCCTCATATGTTTTGTATGTTCCTCATAAAATTTGTGGTTTTCTGGAAAATTACTGAGGATTGAAGTTACTAAATAATGAAGGCATTTGAATTTCAGACTTCATAGCCTTCAGAAAATGCATGTCAATGCAAAACCTATTATTTAAAATCTGTCTGTATTTTGGGGCCTTTGCCCACCATTATTTTTGCCCTCGCCCAGATTTCTTGTACTAAGAGGTTGAGAGGAATGCCTTGTTCAGAAAACGTCCATGTTATCAATCGTGCCACTGTCCTAACTCCCAGCTAATGCACCTGTGTGACCTGAGATCTTGCACGTATGTGGTCCTGGATGGATCATGACTCACTCCAAGTCCCCAAGGTGGCAAACATATAACAGAAACCCCATGACGCCACCTCAAGAGAAAAGAGAGCAGGTCACAAGGCACTTTATCTTCCTCCCCCAACCAGATCCACTGGTGGTCTGGGTATGTTCCTGAAAGCAGTTCACTGAGGGTATGATCTGACACCCTGTCACTGTATCATGTGCCAACTCCTTTATGGAATGTAGCTGTTCTGTCTCTGATAGACATTTATTTTAATTACTATTTGATTATTTGCAGTTGTTTTACACTTTAATGAGACACAGCTTAAGATTTGGTGGTCTGTAAGGCAGTTAAGAAAAATGGACATTCCTTGTCATATTGATGCAGGACAGAATGGAAACTCTAGTCTTAAAAATTTACAGCAGTTCAATGTTATACCATAATAACCCTCTATAACATCATTTCAGTTAAGATGGATTTGAAAAAACTCATCAATATGTTGATATTTTGGGTTAGCACTTATTGCTGATAATGTTTTATAATTACATATTTTAGTGCCATCAAAATGGATTAGCATACCATTTACCACGGTCATAGTTTTTCATCAGACTGCTGATGCAGATTTTAGCTTAAGTAACTGAAATGAGGACAAAGAAAAGGGGATGATGTGTGGATGTGGACAGATAGATCGCTAGAGAAATGGATTCATTAGACAGACAGACAACAGATACATAGACATCCAGGTAACCTAATAACAGACAAATCACATAATCATCTGAAAGTAACATATTAATCTAAGTACTTAAGCATTACATATTTCCTATTCAGAACCCAGCTCCTCATTGTTATAAATGCTGTTCAAATTTCTATAAAGAATCTAATGCTTGCAGGGCAGGCCTCAGTGAAAATCACCATCAAAGAGTAGGCTGTTTAAACATGTGTTGTAACTTAATACACATAATAATTACATTGATATCTAAATGGAAATGTACGACTAAGGTAATGGCTTAAAGAGCAATCATCAACTTTAATAAGTATTGTTCCATGTATTAGGAGGTTTTTAGATAATTAGCCTCCATGGTGAGAACTCTACTGGAGCACTTCACATGGAATGAAACATCACCTCGACAGAGAATTTTGGCAAACGTGGGCTGGTTGTAGAATTCCTGAAAATATTTTAGCTTTAAATGACAGATTGCTTCCTGCAGTCTTTGTAGATGGTATCTTGCTGGTAGTGAATAATTATAATTTGTAGGAACCTCATAGACGACCTTAGGCACAGGCCAAGGTGCCGCTCTAGCAGGGATGCTTTTCCACTATTTATTTGGTGTAGGTAGACCAGGATGGGGCACCAGGTGATGTGGGGGGGATGCTGTGGAGCCCTTTTGCCTAGAGCACCAGTTGACCTAGGGCTGCTCCTGAGAAACCTAATAAAAGAGATAATTCTTAAATGCACAATCTAATTTTTCACGCCAGATAAATTTTAGGAGTATGTGACTGACAAAAGTGTGTGATGTAACCTCTTGGATTAGACATTGACAATCAGTGAGCTATTTGTGATATTAACAACAGCACTGCAAAAAGCCCTAGGACAGATCAAAACATAATAATTTAGTGCCATTGTGTATTTTCACATGAAAAACAGGCTTACAGTCCCTATGTGTTGTCAAATATAAAATAAACAAATAAATAAATAACATCTAGTTCTGTATCCAAATTCCCTTTTTGCAAATGCATACAGCTGAAATGATTGCACTTTTGTAAAAATGGAGTTCAGCAGATAGTGCTAGCTTAACTATTTATGCATTGTAAACCAATCCTGGTCAGTGCAGCCAAGTGTTTTATCTGTTTGCGTATGGTACAGGACAGTGACACCTCCTTCAACTCTACGATAATCTTCCTGTGTGACATTCAGGTACCCATCTTTGTTTCTCTTGTAAAGGCATATGACAATGTTCCTTTCAGCAGATCTGTTTCTGTTATCTGAACTGCACTTATTTATTTTTAATCTAATGTTTATATCCTCAGGTACCTGGTGTAAAGCAGTGCCAGCCGTTTACACTTTTGAGTGGCAAAGCAGGCTTTGTTTAATGGGAACACAGTAGAAGATAGCTAAGAAATGGACTCACTGCATTTAAAATGTCAGTATGCGAGATGAGTCACTGTTGCATAATATTGTGTGATGTGCGTGTATTGTAAATGATAGTATTTTTTTCTTTGTAGTCCATTTGGAACAATGGTGTGTACTATGGCAAAGAAAATAGCTTTCTTTCTCACAACAAAAGTGCCTACCTAATGACAAGATTTGCCAGTCATGGTTGTAAAACTTTACACAAGCTGAAGAGCAGCAGTAGCTTTCAGCTAGTCCCAGGCTTTTCGCTCTCATGCACGATCGATACTGTTCTTGGTGAATCAGATGTCAGAGTTCTGTTGTGCTCTTCCTTTTCCTATAATATTCTCCAAACTCTACTTACCATGTAAAAATGACAGCAGCAATGACCACACATCAGTCAGATCACTGCAGATTTCAGGAACTCCTCAGCGACCCTTCATACTCTTCAACTTATAGCTGAAATCCACCACTTTTCATATTCAAACAGCTTTGCTGTCTAAAATACTGTCATATTATGCAATTTCATATCACATCAAACAATTTACCTCCTTTACTGTGTGCTAAAACAGTGGTAGGTTATTTTTTACCAATTTTATTTATTGGTGAGGTTTATTGGATACAACTACCTGTCTTCATATTTGCGTAAATGACTTGCTCAGAACAAACAGGTTAGAAGTGGAGGCTGAGGGAATCAAACTGTGGACTATAGGAAGGTGCTAGTTAACACCTAATAAGCTTAATCTTGTTTGCTGTAGAGCTACTGTTACTTTTACTGTAAAGCTGTAGTGCACTCTTAGTTTTACAGACACCCAAACCAACAACAGTAGCAGTTCTTATTCAAATCATATCTAACTAACAACCCAAATTCACCACTCACCCTGCTTCTTACTCTTTTTCTTTCTTACAGTGTTTTGTTTTTCTTTCTGCTTTTCCCGGTTAGGGGTCACCACAGCGGAACTCCGGTCTGCTAATGATTGGCAGTAGATTTTTACGGTGCCGAGGTGCCAGATCAACACCCAACCTTCAACGAAGGCACGCTTTTTGTTTCTTACAGTATTGTCCCTTAAATATGCCTTGTTTGTTACCTTCCTCTTCCTGCCATCAGTGTCTTACTCAATAGATTACAAGTTGGCAGAATCTGATCCATCATCCCTCTCACACATAATTAATTTTGCAGGGTATAATTTTTGAAGTGTCTTATTTATAATTATTCTGCTAATGCATGTTGTATCTTGTCATGTCATGTTTAGTTTATCTAGTAATATGATGGCATCAGCACATTTTGCCTTTCCCAGAACTCATCACCATATTAGTACTGCAGAGGTCAGTGAGCCTTGCTGTACCAATGTCAGCGTAATAAATATTTACATGCACATTTTAAATATTTAATAGCTGATGTATGCTTTTTAAAGCACTACTCTTGAATGAATTGTTACATTTTGTTGGCAAGCACAAATGCAACTGTATCAGTCCCTTTTCTTCTTTCTGATCCAGCTTCATGTGGTGAGCGCCGCGTGAATTTCTCACTGTAGCTAGTTAGTGTGATAATGGCGTTTGATAAGACTGAACACAAACACCATTGTCACACTCCACAGCTCTGGCAGAAGATAACCAAATGAGACAGATGTGTAGCCATAAAATGTATTTTCTGTCACTCAAAACAGTACAGGAATTTCTTTTGTTTGAAGATCCAGCAAAGCACCCTAGAGCAAAAAATAAATAAAACAGAATGAGATAAAACAGCAGAAAATTACTTCACCTGAGTATAATCCAAAATGCAAGAGCTCTGTGCTAACCTTTTCATAAAGTTTGACCATATGTGGGATCTGAAATGTAAAACACGTAACAGGTGGCTGTAATTCTATACACTTTGTCTGCCACTTTTGCTCAAAAGATCCTTAACTGCTACACAAGGTAGCTAATACAATACCAAATATATGAAACCCAAAAGAATCTAAGTACAAAACAATGTCACCACATGTAAAATGCTGTGCCATTGCACACATTAGCTATAATCAACACCAGAGATGCACACAAACATAGAAAGAAGACAGCCATTCAGACACGTCACTTTAATAATTCCCAGGAAGGTATATATCAGACAAGGAACACTCAAATCAGCAAAGTTTTTTTCTAAGTAATGTATAATCATGCATGTATTGTTGAGCCTTATTACTGATACAACTGTACAATGAATGGGATTCAGAAAGAATCCCACCACAAATGCTAAGGGCTACAGCCAAAAGTGACTGTTACAGCAATCATGGAAAATGCATTTCAGACATACATTAGTCACAGCGAGGAAAGACCTCATTATTGGCTAATTTGCATGTCTCTAGATTCAGACACCAAATTAGTCACAATGAGGAAAGATGTCATTACTGGCTAATTTGCATGTCTCTGAATCTTGTGGTATTACCTCTAGTGATAATCAACACTTTACTGTGATAATCACCTCTGCAGCCCATGCAATGCATTGGCAAAAGTACCACCCTTTGGTTATTCTCACATAAAAATATATACCAAAATACCTGTTACCTGTCCCCTGAGTTGACAGAGCCTCCCTGATTTATCCAATTATCTTTATACCTGTCTCTCATAAATGACGGATGATTACAGTCAGTCAATAATGCCCTTAGAGCTTCCGAGTTTTCATTATTTAGAAACAGCATCATGATGGTAAACTTCTTTCCCTATTAACGTTTTATGTGACTTACACTAATATTTAAAAAGTCTCCCCAGTGTCATCAGTCTTCCCCTCATTTTTGTCTGGATGTTTTGAAAACAGTCTTTGAGTGGAATGGCAGACACCCCAACACAGACACACCCCTACCCCTCTCATATTTCTGCTTTATGCCTACCCTGTCCCTGGTAACTCATAGACCATTCCAGTCAGTCAGTAATACTAGACATTATATTGTCATACTTCTTATTTCTTAGAAAACGTGTCCTAGCCAAAGCTGCAGATGTCAAACCTTTTTTAACTCGGTTGTTTTTTTAATTTATCCCACACAGTACACTCCTATCCCTAATGCCAAAACATTTGGTATATACAAAAACAGTTTATATATAACACAGTAGTGGGACCGATTGCTGCAAAGTTGTCGATGACATTTAGCACATAATGCTTTACAAACAATGTAGTAATTAAGAGCATGCCTGGTGTCTATTGTTAACACAGAAGACTAAAGTCCTGCAAGATGAGGAGTTCCTTTTTGTGTGAAGTGTATGAAGTTCAAAACTTTTTCTCAGTTTTTTTCAATGACTTAGGGTCATTGTTACTGTTCCATTGGCATGAACTGTTCTCCCTGCCCCATACCTCTCACATCTTATGTGCTGCAAAATTGTTGAGCAATTAACTGTTTAAGTGGGTTTAGGGTAAGACTGATAGTTTATCCAAGGGTCTAGTGTTTTTTTCCTTCCCATATGTCTTTCATGCTAAACTGTTGTTCTATTACCTTATTACCTTCGAAGAGGGATTAGGGTAATATTTATAGAGCATCCATAGTATCTACAGTTCTCTGCTCCACCATATATCTTTTGTGCTGCAAAACTGTTCTCTTAACTATTTAGCAACATTAGAGTAGTGCTTATACTTCACTGGTATCAAGTGCCGCCCCCCCCCCCCCATATTGCAGGATTTGCTGGTTAGGGGAGTTTACCAGTATAACAGCCCCCAACACAAACACACACAAACACACACACACACACACACACACACACACACACACACACACACACACACACACACACACACACAGCCGCCACCTGATCACACTCACAGATACACTCACCATTCACCTACACATACACCTATCCTACCCATCCCTTAACTATTATCCCTACTGCGATGACCCAAGCACACACACACACACACACACACACACACACACACACACACACACACACACACACACACAGCCCCCACCTGATTGCACTCATAGACACACACACCCATTCACCTACACATACACCTATCCTACCCATCCCTTAGCTATTATCTGTACTGCGACCACCAAAGCAGACACACACACACACACACACACACACACACACACACACACACACACACACACACACTCTGCATACATTCACACATACAACCACACACATACACCCCCCCCCCCCGCTGTCTGCCAAACTACCAGGCACTTACCTCTAACATGATCTCACCCATTAAAACTAATGGATGAAAGTGAACTTTTGGACAAGTTAATTAAATCAGCAAGCTGAGATAACTTATGCAACTGAGTGATTCTCTCTGAATTGCTCTGTTGCATGAATGCCTTACTGCAGGCATTTGGGGGGGAGCATGGCTGATTAGTATAGGACATTTTCCCAGAATGCCTCATTTGCCATCCATGATGAGCTTACAGAAAATGTAGAATCACTGTGGTTGTCCTGTCTCTGAATCAGAAAGGGCTGCCTCCAACAGTAGCAGCCTATGTTAGGGCTCACCGCTGCTGGCATCCCTTTCTAAATCCAGCTCTTTGTAAGGAAAACTTACTGAAATCTTTTATATGCTATACTATGACTAAAATCGAAACGTTTTGCTCTACACAAAAGTAAGAAAAGCAAAAATACCTCATTGATATTAAACTTGTTCATGTACCAACAGATCTATAAATATAGTGTGTGTGTGTGTGTGTGTGTGTGTGTGTGTGTGTGTGTGTGTGTGTGTGTGTGTGTGTGTGTGTGTGTGTGTATGTGTGTGTGTGTGTGTGTGTGTGTGTGTGTGTGTGTGTGTGTGTGTGTGTGTGTGTGTGTGTGTGTGTGTGTGTGTGTGTGTGTGTGTGTGTGTGTGTGGGTCTGCATGCGCGCGCATGTGTGTGTGTGTGTGTGTGTGTGTGTGTGTGTATGCATGTTTTAAATGGACAGCATATTCCTGCATTCCATGCTACATTGTGATTTGTAGATGATGTTTAGCAGATAGTAATTTACAAACACTGCAATAATAATAATGGAAAAAGTCAGTTTTGCAGCATGACTGACATGTGGGAAGGGTCTTCCAATACACAGACAAGGATCACCAGATTAAATCTGCAGGAAAATTAACGTTTCTGAGGTGTTTTTCATTTAGCAATCTTCATAAAACAAGGATTGTAAACGCTATTTAGATTTTAGTATTAGTCATATGGCACAACTAATTTTATTCAGATCATAAGGCAACATATTAAACATTTTGAAATGTTTAGGCTTTTTTGCCTAACAGTCTACACAAAAGTTATCTTTTAAATTTAATTTAGACTTTAGTTTCACTTACATAGTTCAACTCATTTTGCCAGAAAATGAAAAATAACAGATTAGTTATCAGGACATTACAGCAGGGAAAGGAACTGTTTTAGATTCATTCGTGACAGATGAAATTTAGAAACAGAGTAATTAATCTTACTAAGTTATCTAAATATAAGACAATAGTGAGTCTCAGTACTGTAACGCTGAAAATTCAGACTGTATATTCAGTTTGGCAACTACTGGCATGCTTTAGAACTAATTTCCCAGCTAATACACAGATATGCAGACTAATGTGCCTAACAGTACCTGCACCTCAGAAGATGTTCTGTAGAAAGAAAGTTGACTGGAAATTTAATTAGTGGGTGTTTTTGGAGACTTATAATAGAAAAGTCAAATACCTTATAACCAGTAGATGCCACATCGTACATGTTAACATTAAGAGGCACATTTTTCCTCTCATTTCTAAACCTTAAGCAGCCTGTATCTAAGGAAATGTCATACGTTTATTGGAATGATTCTTTCGGCTCTGTTATTAATTATTATTATTATTACAATTATTATTGTTGTTGTTATTATATGACTGGCTATAGAACAGTGCACATGTGGTAGTGTCTAAATTACATTTTCAGCATGGGTTAAGACTGAACAAACGGGTCTATATTATATACTCGAAGTTTCAAAACTTCGAACCTCATATGACTGACACCATATGAGCAAAGTTTGAAAGATCGAATATATAATAAAAAAGAAAAGAAAAAAAGAAAAACTTACCTAAATGCTCTGAGCAAGGGGGCTTGCCCCCTATACCCCTGCTACTTAAATATACCAACTCCGAGATCACACTTCAGTGCAGAAAAGGGAAATCTTCCCATTCTGTGCCGTATGAAGCCATTTGTTTTGTTTATTTATTTTCATTTTATTTTACATTTGTTAACGGGACAGTACGACTGGACCAAGTCCATTTGCAGCGGAGGCCTGGGGAGAAAAGTTCCACATATATTAACAGAAATACTAGAATTTAATACATAGTAGTAAAAAAACTGATGCTAATGCATTATAACAGCAAAAATCCAGCTAGAAAGGCATAAATATAAAACAAAAAGGATAAACTCAGCAGTTGAACAGACTAAATACATTTAACATTGAGAGTCATGACATACATCATGTTAAAATGAAGTACCTATATTAAAGGGATAAACAACTGTAGCATTTACATTAGTCAAGTAATAAGCCTTTTAACTTTACACAGAGCTTAAGCAGTGTTTTTAGGTTATGCATGGGCAAAGCCAGGTGCTTTTGAGATGTGATTTTAAAGAGTTTATGAAGTGTGAGGTGGTGGGGATAGAGGTCAGTGATGGGGGGACTTTGTTCCAATTTTCAGCAACAGTGTGGGAGAATAGCGCTTTTCCAGCAGTGTTATTAGCCCTAGAGATGCATAGAAGTGATTTGTCACTTGAACGGCGTGTGCAATTTGTTGCATAGTAGGTAAGTAATTGACTTAGTAATGGGGTTTTATCAGGATTATTATCAGGTTTTATTATAACCTTTGAACTTGTAAAAGTTCGATCATATGGTGTCGACCATGTGAAATTCGAACTTTTACAAGTTTGAGGTTATAATAAGAACCCAAATAAACAATCAAAACATTCCAGTCCCTAAATAATGATTTCACTTGGCTACCAAACCTTGAAATCTTGCTTTGATCACTGAACACTCCAAGACTTGGCTATACAGCACTAAAACATAATACAGAGCCCCTAGAAAAGGGACTTTACAACATTGCAATGAAGGTCACCATGTTCTAGCAGCATGTGGAGAATTAATTGGAATGCGGTTTCCTCATGTAGTCACTAGGCCCTAAAGGGAGTGAAGTGCCCAAGCAGGAAAATACATATATCTTATTTTTAATGATAATTCCTATGGGGTGCAAACAATGTCACTGCCCAATATATCTTCTTCTTCTCAGCTCACCCATCTGGTGACATCTTAAATATCTAACATGTTGGCCATACTGGGTTCCATTTTTTTTACTTTATCGTGAAACTTATTTCAAAACATTAGCTTGCTTGATACTCTGTTTTTCTGTATTTGTATTATTTGGTCATATCTAGAATAGAAATAAAAGTGTAAGCAAGATATTACAGTGTTATTGCCTAATACCATGTATGAGGTTGAGAATTTTGCTACCCGTACTACAGAGTTTAGTGGTTACTTCATTTATGTCTTACTAATGTCTGCATGCCCCTTCCTTCTCTCATTCTCATCTGTTTTTACTCTAGGTTATATAAGCCTCTTTTTACTTAATGGGTAATCAGCTATGTATCTGCATGCAAGACTGACTCAGTGGACCAAACTAAGGATTGCAAACTGATGATTTTAAGACTTTTTGTTGGCTACACCACTTATATCTAATTAGTCACTTTTTAGTCTTAAAGCATAGATTTTCTGCCTAAAATATACACATGCCCATGATTTGCTATGAGATGCATTTTCATATGTATGAGTGCCTCTTGCCCAGGTTATTGTCATTAAAAGTCATCAGACTATTTGCTTATCTGGTTAACAGACAAATAAATGACCAAATGGTGCATAGGTTCATAGGTTCATAGGTAGGTACTAGGTTATCGGCCCAAGGACCTACGTAAGCCTAGCCAACAAGGTTCTCTGGCTTACGCCACCCAAGAAAGTTATTTTCCTGTGCCACTGTCGAGCAGAGACACAGAAGTGATCCCCGGGGTGTATTTCCTATTTCCCATCCACTCATCAAGATTTTTCTTGAAGAGTGCTAATGAAGAACTTTGCTTGACATAGATGGGTAGCCTGTTCCAGAGTATGGGAAGTCTCTGGGACAGGAATCTATCCCTCCAGCATGTCCTGTTTATTGTGGTGACAGGGTGTAGGTCCCTAAAGCATGTAGCTCGGAGGGATTGGGATTTCTTTAGGTGTAGCATGTCCAACAGCTCTGGGTTTAACATAGCTTTATATGTTAGGCAGAGATCACCTCAGAGTAGGTGATATGCTACAGAGTAAAGCTGGAGTTTTTTGAGGCTGTCAGTGTAGGGCATTTATTTGAGGTCAGTAATCCTCTTTGTGAGGTACTTCTGTGGCCTTTCCAGCTGCTGCAGATGTCTTGTGAGGTACATTCCAAAAGGGGCTTTGTACTCTATAATGGGTCTAATGAGTGTCGAGTAGAGGGGAACAATGACCTCTTTTTTCTTAGATGAGAACCCTTTTAAGATGAGGTGTGCCACGTAGAAGGACTTCCTGACTACTGTGGCGATGTGACTATCAAAGGAGAGACTACTGTCCACCTGGGTCCCAAGGTCTCTTATCACACATTCAGTGTCAAGTAGATTGCTGCCTATGTGGTAGTTCATGGGTACAGAGTTTTTGCCAAAGGGGATGATACTGCACTTTTTGGCATTGAGCTTGAGGCCATGACTCTGACACCAGGCATCTGTCTCAGTGAGGCCCTTCTGTAGGATGTCCACATCATTTGGGGACTTGACTATGGCTCCTAGTTTGCAGTCATCTGTGAACTTCATTAGCCAGAGGCCTTCTGTGTTAGCCTGTACTTCAGGGAAGTAGATGCCAAACAGGAGAGGTCCCAGGATGGAACCCTGTGGTATTCCACTTGTCACTGCTTTGAGGTCAGATTTGGAGTCTGCAACTTTTACAGTGTGGGTTCTGTCAGTGAGCCAGTTGGCAACCCATCTTGTGACATAGGGATTTATACCAAGTTTAGTGAGTTTAGCTATAATTCCAGAATGGGGGATGGTGTTGAAAGCCTTGGCGAGGTCAAGATAGGCTGTGTAAACCACCTTACCCTCATCTACGGCTTTGGTGACTGATGATGATTCTTAATACTTCTTTAACCTACATGTATATATTTTTCTCTTGAAAAAAACTTTGACTTAAGTAAAAAAGGTAACCACCCAGTTGAATCCACTTAAACTTCATGTCCTAAAACAATATGCTCACTTTTATAATAAATAAGAAGTTATTTTATTTTAAGCACTGTACAAGTGAACTTCCCTAAGTGTGTTTGCATTCAGCTGCACTGCATTATGAATGTCTTACTGACTATCATATTCAGTACTAAGTAAATTAGTTAACACATATTGAACTGAATGAAGTCTGTTAATAGTATAACTTTCTTCTTCTCTGTGAACTTTTAAGAGTGAAAACAGATGGGTCTATATTAGAACATCGAAGTTTCAAAACTTCAAATGTTCTAATATCTAACCCTATTCAGCGAAAGCTGAAAACATCGAACATACAGAACAGCGAATTTTTTCCTAGGGAAAAATTCACTATTCCAGAACACATGCACACAACACAAGCATACCAAACAAACAGCAATCCACACACATACACCTAAAATCTTACACCTAACCCTACACTAAACTGTGCACACACCACTAACTATCCACTTACCTTAACCCAAACTCTAACCCTAACGTAAGGTCTGTCACTATCGCACACTCACCTCACCCATGCCCTAACCCTAACTCACCTACCTCGCCCTAACCCTCATGTCCACACAATCGCACACATACATAACCCGCGCCCTAACCCTAACTCACCTAACCTGCCCTAACCCTCAAGTCCACACAATCGCACACATACCTAACCTGCACCCTAATCCTAACTACCCTAACCCACACTCAATCGCACACTTACCTGAAACTGACCCGTAACTTTCCACCACAGCGCTGAAAATACCAAAGCAACAGAAAAAAATTGTTTTTCTGTTGCTTCGATATTTTCAGCTTTCGCTGAATAAGGTTCGATATTATAACATTCAAAGTTTTAAAACTTCGATGTTCTAATATAGACCCAAAACAGATTACTAGAAAAATAGTCTGAAGGTATAATTTATACACTGCCAGATATTTATAAAAAAATAAATCATACATTTTGATGTGCACATGCTATAAAATGGACACTGGTATCTAAAAAGGAACAAAACTGAGCTGTGGCATCCAATTGGCAGTAACCAGGTAACTCTCCCCCTTTGCGGTCTCATTATGTGATATCTGTTCTGTAAGTGGCTGCTGTGACAGCCAGTAATCATGTTACATTTAATGGGGTACAATTCATTAATAAGTGGCAACAAGACTTATACTGGGCTAACTGATTATTTGATGTAGATTTCACCCTCTTTAAACCAATTATCAACAGGGTTCATTATTTCTTTTTATTAATATATTTAATTAATATATTTAGGGCCGCAGTGGTGCAGCGGTTAGCATTGTCGCCTCACAGTAAGAGGTTCTCCTGATCAATTCTGGGCCAGAGAGCCTTCTGTGTGGAGTCTGCATGTCCTCCCTGCAGTTGAGTGACATTTAAAGACATACACATAGGTGTGTGCAAGAAAGGGTGTGCCTTCCTTTTTAAGGCTGAGCGTTGGGCTGGCACTTTGGCACCGAATAAATCCACTGCCAATCATTAGCAGACCGCAGTTCCGCTGTGGCGACCCCTAACCGGGAAAAGCCAAAAGACATTAGTTTATTTCATTAATATATTTATTCATTTAACCATTTGTTAATGGCATAAGTGAATTGAGAATTATTTTATCATAGCACTACTCCTGAAATAGTATAACTCCATAAGTTCACATTCTGTATCATTGCAGCTATATCTGCAAATGGTTATTTTTTCCAAATAATTTCATTTCTAATATGGGTTAGTGACCATTAAACCTCATACTCCTTCAGAACTAGTGAGGTAATTTAGGGGATATTACCTGTCTTTATAAATGGTATTAATGGAAATACATTTTGAAAATACAGCTATTCATGAATATTGAGTTCTCAGGCACATTATGCCAAAAGTCACGGAATTAGCATGATGATCCCTATTCACGAAATAATTTTGGTGGGTAGTTATTTTAAAATTATGCTGTGTATTAATCCTGGTGCTAAGGTCCATGTAAAACTTTTCTGGGAATTAAAATAATAGTTAGATATCTGTGACTGTTTCCTTTATCTTGGTGGAATATCCCCAGATGGAAATCTCTAAGATCTATTTATGGACTTACAGACTAATAAGAGCTACAATATTTTTAACTAACACTGTTTCATTCTGTGTTATTGGTATTAAATTCTACATGTTTTGTTGGCATTGCCTCTGCTTAATTTCTAATTTCTTTTACTTCATGCACTCAGTGCCTCTGAGTTATTCCTCACTAAGAGAATGCAGGGTGTAAGTAATATGTACTATGCAGACCACCTCAAGGCCTATCCCTGTATTCTGTCTCCTACAGGATGTTGAGGGGGGAGACCTATGCCTGGCATATAAGGCACTGTCAGACTCCACTCTGATGGATCTCCTGCATATCCAGAAACTAAACAGCACCAGAATTAGCCATTCTAAAGATGTAATCCTTGCCTGTGATATAAATAGGACCTGATGGACAGATAGGTATGTATCCCAGAGACTAGCCTGTCTATGGAACACGCTCACCATCCATGTAAAGCAAAGTTCCTCCCTTACCCAATTCAAGTGCAACTTGGGCAATTGGATGGGGAACAGGAAATTTATCTCTGGCTTGGCACCTCTCTAATGGACATAGGAAGCCTGTAAATAGTTCATCTCTCAGGCTTCTGCTTGTAAATGTTTAATCTCCCAAACCTCTGCTTATGCTTATCAAGGGTACCAGAACTTGTCAGAGATTTGGGATGCATGGATAGGCTTAAAAAGGCTCTTGTGGACATTAGACTAGTAAACACTTATGAACCTATAAATATAAACATATATCTCTTATCTTATTTTGTCTACTTACGTCAAGTCAAAAACTTCACACATATTTTTCTTCTTTGTCTGTTTGGTTTTCCTAGGTTGCAAGTAGAAAAATCATTCCAGATTATGTATTTTTCCCCAGATGCATCCTAGAAGCAAAGAAAAGTTATCTGGGTTTTCAAATCCATAAAACAGATACAGGTCATGCTTACTTCGACTGGAATTATTCTGTTATACATATGTGTATGAGGGGGGAGATATGCATGTGTGCTCACTTGTGTGTGATTGTAGTTGTTATGGTGTAAAAAAAACTAGAAACATGGTTAAAAATACAAACCTAGAAATGCTTCTGTTTTGAATTATGACTTAATTCTGTGGATAAAATATTTCTACACACACACCAGTAAAAGCAGAATTAAGGGTTCATGTTGCAAATCTGACATTTGGAAATGCAGTCCTCAGAGCTGCATCAATTTAAGTGTGATTACGGGAATATACTAAGACTGAAACTGCTGTTGATCAGAGATTCAGTGAAGTTAGGATAGATAGATAGATAGATAGATAGATAGATAGATAGATAGATAGATAGATAGATAGATGATGGATAGATAGATAGATAGATAGATAGATAGATAGATAGATAGATAGATAGATAGATAGATAGATGTAGGTAATGGGACTGTGGAGCTGTTGTCCCCTACATTAAGGATGCGTTTAATGTGTACCAGTGACTTTTGCAGCTTTCTGTTATTTATAGTGAGGTGCCAGTATTTCTTCAAAATTTTGAGACTCCTATTGCCAAGTCCCAGGTTTTCATTAGGACCCAAGAATTAAAAATTACACATAGTTAAGCAATTTAAAAAACAAATGACTCTTAAGTAATGCTACAATTTAAAACTCAGTCACACTAATAAGTTAAAAAATATATTTTAAAGAAACAAAATAAAAAATAAATAAATTAAATAAATAAACTTGTTAAGCAAATCCCAAACTAAGTAAACTTAAATAAAAGGCATAACTTAAAAAAATGGAGGGACTATGTTTGAACAAGTATTCATCTGCAAAATGGGTGCATCAAACAGCTCACATCAGTAAACTTCACGTTAAAAAGCGAGACAACAGTTCAATAAGCAGCAATCGATGACCAGGTATGAGTTGTACATCATTTTCCTGCTTATGCATTCCTTTGACCGTTCAGGTTCTAATCCCATAACTTGAAGTAAATTCTACATAACTCACACACTCCATCAATTGAATATTGCATAGTTATTTACTTATCAAACATTCATTTTGTTAGTTAGTAAACTGTGTATGGCAGCAAAGATTGTATTTGGTTTACATACTGTGTACGTCTATGCTGGTTCATACTTAAGTGTGAAAAAAAAATTAAGTTAACATTTTGAAAACTAACCTAGTTGTTGTCTTATTTCTACTCAATATGGAATTCAACTCAACAAGTAAATTGCTTTTAAATATAATGTATATTGCTTCATAGTTTCACAAATTTCAAGATTTCTGTGTATTGGCCAATAAGGCCATTCATGACAGAGTTGCTGGATGAGTAGAATACGCTAGACTGCCTATCCATGTATCTAAAGATTTTTTGACTACCTTAAGTGAGTTACTTCTCCTAAACTCTAGAGGCAGTTTGTTCCAATACATCATCGTGAACGGAATAATAATGTTTAATCTAGATGAGGTTCAACGCTTATCAATTGAGTATGTAAAGCCTGTGCCTCTGGCCTTGTGTTTATTCCAATATTAATACTTGAAAGTAGATATCGCTTTCTTTTTAGAATGAAGAAATGTTAGTACATAAATGCATTTGTTCACAGCCATAGCTATGAAAACATCTAATTAAATCCTGATGCAAATTATAATCAACATTTAAGTACAACAAAGCTTGGCTCATTCAACTGAATAAAAAGGAAAACAGTAAACAGTACTGACTTGTACTCTGTAAACCAGTTTCTGTTTGTAGACTCCAAATAAGCTTTGATGAAGTACAAATCTGATGGGGGTCTAAAGTATAAAGAGATTTATGTTATCTGTAGTTCTGATTTAAAAACACTGTAAGCACGCTTTTATATTTTTTATGTGTTTTTACACAGACAAGAAATTCTAAGGAAGTCAAGATGCTTGTCTTCTGGTATAACACTATGCCTTTGTCTGTAAACTATTTAATATACTAAGGTAATTCTTGTTTCCATGTTTGTCACTGAAGCATTAAAAGCTAAGTTGCTTGCTTAAGTTCACACAGTGAAGCTGCAAGATTAAAACCCAGGTCTCTAAGATGGCACTCCACTGCCTTAACCAATAACACAGACTACATTCATAACAGCCATAACTGATTTTCCATATTCTACATTGCAGAAGTCAGACATTGTTCTCCTTCTGGTGTTGTATGCCAGCCATTTTGAGGGAAACGCAACGCTAACATTACATTTACTCTGTGCCTATGCATTTTACTGCATAATTTAATTTTGTCAGTT